>NC_056583.1:915480-1007980 GCF_018340385.1 Cyprinus carpio
AAAAAAATAAATGATAAAAGCACAGACCAAAATTACTTTAAAATGAAAATAAAAACAGAAAAGATATATTAACAGCAGGTGAATTGAGAACATCTGTGGTCCATCATTTTTATTTTATTTATTTATTTGTGCCAAATAGATTATTTATTATTTGTGCCAAATAGAACTATATATATATATATATATATATATATATATATATATATAGTTGTCTTATGAACCTGGCATTGTGTATTACGACTAATATTGATTCTTTGACGAATTGCTATATGTCCATCTTTTGTAAGTGGCTTTGGATAAAAGCGTCTGCTGAATGCATGAATGCAAACGTAAATGTATCTAGCATTTGTGACAGAAAGTGCCGTTCATGCTCTGCATCACTAAAGAGGCGAGCCACTCTTAGTTTCCTGATGTGCTATCACAGAAACACTTTAGTGGCTTCATGTGAGGAATATTCCACATATGCATCTACAAATGCACTGGAGAAATACATTAAAGTAAATTAACACTTTAGTGGCTTCATGTGAGGAATATTCCACATATGCATCTACAAATGCACTGGAGAAATGATCACGTCAGTAACGTAAGTGAGGTTTAGATAATCATGCTTACAGTTCAGCTTAAACTGTTATTACGTTACTGGCATGTTATATATTCTCCAAAGCCAACTTTTCCTCTCATTTGGCACTTACTGGTCTTGTCTGGGCACCAAACTTTCCTTCTGCCCTCTTTAAGATCCAGCTCAGACCGGCATGTATTTCAATGATGATTCTAGGGTGGATATGCATGGATTTTTGTATTCACGGATTTCTTGACTGATATTTGAGAAATGCATAGATTTCATTGTGGTGTTAGTTTAGTACCACTATTAGTTTTTATTAATAATTATTAGCAGTAGTTCACTGTAAAAAAAAAAAAAGATTGCTGTGATTATCACAACTTAAAATTCAACATTAGAATAAGTAAAAAAGTGTTTGTGCTTCACTTATAATTATAAGTTTAGTTAACTTTAGTTTTGTTACATTGGATATTTAAGTTATCTCAACAAATCTTAATTGCAACATATTTTTTTACAGTGAATATTTTTGATTGTTTTTTAATTGCATATTTTACATTTTAATTTTAGCAAAGGTTTTACAAATTATGTTGTGTGTTTTTGTCATTTTTATTGTTTTTTTTTAAATCTGTCTCTATATTAATTTTTATTTCAGTTTTATTTTAAGTTATTTTAAAAAATAACTGTAAATATTGTAATGTGTGTGCCTGTGTGAGAATGCATGCATGTTTGTGTGGAGAGAGATACAATATAAATATTGTAAATATTATTACAAATTTAAAAAACTGTTTTCTGTGTGAATATCTGTTAAAATGTAATTTATTTCTGTGATGCGCAGCTGTATTTTCAGCATCATTACTCCAGTCTTCAGTGTCACATGATCTTCAGAAATCATTCTAATATACTGATTTGTATTTGTATTTCTTTTTTTCATTGTTAAATAACTTTTCAATAACTTTTCCTGATTAAGTTTCATGGAGGCTCTATATCTGCACTCTCAGAAAAAAAGGTACAAAAGCTGTCACTGGGGCGGTACCTTTTCAAAAGGTACACTTTTGTATCTTTTAGGTACTAATATGTACACTTTAGGTACTTATATGTACCTATAAGGTACCAATATGGACTCTTTAGGTTAAAGCACACAGTCCTGAATTCAACACACACTGCTGACTTGCACTGCAGTGTTTTTTTAGCAGGGTAATTGCTATCAGTTATATAAACACACACACTCACTCACCCAAGCCAGATTCCGGAGGTTTCTCCCTAATTTCCATTAAGAGTCAATAAATTGGATCTGTGCTGTGCCAGAGGGGACTGGTGGGCATGTCAGCCTTCGCAGGCACCTTTACAGTGCACACACTGTCTGATTGTATTCAGACTCTCCTTTCGCTTCTCCATGACGTGTGTGAGCAGACTTTCTGTTTCTGGCACTGCAGTCGTGAAATAGTTCGCTATTTTTCCAGGCTTTGAGTGAGTGTGTGTATCTGCATATGATGCCCTCTTTACGTATGTACATGCACTGAGTTATGAAGAAAATCAGTGCAAAAATAGTTTTTGTTTAAACCCACTTGACCTATTCATGAAACATGAGCACATTTCTGTTCATATGTAAAGTGCAGCATTCTGTTCAATAGGACAGTTTCGTTAATTTGATTTCATTTATTTAGAAAGCACAAATATTCACAACAAAAGCTGAACACTGTGCTGTACAAGCGCAATTTAGAAAAATGTAGAAGTATTTTTAGAATTCAAAACCACAGTTTTCTATGTGAATATCTGTTAAACTGTATTTTATTTCTGTGATGCGCAGCTGTATTTTCAGCATCATTACTCCAGTCTTCAGTGTCACATGATCTTCAGAAATCATTCTAATATGATGATTTGCTGTACTGATAAATTTAATGCAAAAATTAAAGTATTTCTTTAAAAAAAATGTACTGACCCTAAACTTTTGAGCAGTGGTATATATTTAGCAGTAGTATATATATATATAAAATAAATAAATAAATACAATAAAGCAATGGTAATATCAATACAATTTTTTTTTAAATCACATAAGAAAAGAACAAAAAGTCATTTAAGAAATGTATAAACATAATTTAAAGAATGTCAAAGGTAGTCATTCTTTTTACATGAATAATATTTGCTCTATCCTTTAACTGTATGCTTTGAGTACTTCATCTATCCCTGATAACAGCTAAAGAAGCAAAGTAGCTAATAAAAATACATCTAGTGAACGTAGTCACATGGCTGCATGTTGCTAGTTTCTCTTCAACACTGCTCTGTTCATCTACTCTGATTATAGTCATTTTTTACCTCTCTTTCTCATTTTCTGTGATGGTTCAAATTGTCACCGGTTATCAGTTTCACGACCCCATAAAGAACAAGAATAAAGCAGCAGAGAGAGGTGTGTGGCGTGCTGATGTGTAGAAGGACGTGTGACTCACGTGCAGCGTCCCCGTGTCCTCAAACCCTCTCCTCCAGTCTTTACCATCGATCTGAACCCAGCCGCTCTTCATCATCCTTCAGCACAGAGCCACTGTTCAGTCAGAAAACTTCCACTGGTTAACATTAGTTAACTACAATCGTGAACATGAACTAATGAAGGTAAACACTTATAAAGCATTTAATAATCTTCATTCATGTAAAATTTCAGCATTTGACAATGCATTTTAAAATGAACATTTGTATAGTCCACTCAAAATTGGAAATTTGCTGAAAATGTGCTCATCCTCAGGTCATCCAAGGTTAGGATGAGTTTGTTTCTTCATCAGATTTGTTGAAATGTAGCATTGCATCAGTGTCTCAGCAATGGATGCTCTGCAGTGAATGGGTGCCGTCAGAATGAGAGTCCAAACAGCTGATAAAAACATCACAATAATCCACAAGTAATCCACAGCACTCCAGTCCATCAGTGAACATCTGGAGAAGACCAAAGATGAAACACATCCAGCATTAAGATGTTTTTAAGAGTCCATAATAAGACTTCCTCCAGTGAAAAAGTGTTCTGGTGTGAATCAGGAGAGAAATCTGCACAGATCAAGCAGCGTTTAAACAGTTTTAATAAGGATATGTGACTGGATTTTGATGTGAGAGACAACAGCAGATGCACTTTTTCACTGGAGGAAGTGTTATTATGGATTATAGACTCTATGTATTTGAGTAAAAAACATCTGAACGCTGGATTTGTTTCATCTTTTGTCTTCTCCAGATGTTAACTGATGGACTGGAGTGCTGTGGATTACTTGTGGATTATTGTGATGTTTTTATCAGCTGTTTGGACTCTCATTCTGACGGCACCCATTCACTGCAGAGCATCCATTGCTGAGACACTGATGCAGTGCTGCATTTCTCCAAACCTGATGGAAAAAGAAACTCATCTACATCTGGGATGACATGAGGATGAGCACATTTCCAGCTAATTTTAATTTTGGGTTGAACTTTCCCTTTAAAAACAGCATTTATTCCCAATATGACAGCCTCCGAATGCTTTCTGGATGACCACAATTTTTAAGCGTAGGAGAAAGAGGTTGAGATGACTTTAATTCTTCTGCTTTGTCAAAGACTGACGTGCAGGTCAATGTGACACTGTTTAAAACATCCATCTGTGCTGCGTATTAAGAATACAGAAAAGCAATAATTCTTGTTTATGCGAGGTAGAATGTATACGTCTGTTGACTTCATAGAAGTTCTCTGGGAAAAGATGCTGCGCTGTGACTAACATGGGACTGAACTGTTTGGCAAATCACATCATTTGACGTACTCAGCATACATGAGTCACATGGACCGACATGCTCGTATTCTTCCCTCGCTCTCTTTCGCTTGTTCACATCACAACATCACTGATATAAAATGATTGTTGTTGATGTCATCTGCCTTGAGGATTCATTCACATGGTGGGAAGGCTGATCTATGCACCGTGTGTCTAAACAATGATCATTTAATAACACATAGTAGGCCTATTTTTAGTTTTGCATGGTATTTATATCTTAATAATAGTGTTTAGACATACAGCCCTTCCTACTGATGCAACACGACTAGACAAACAAATACAAATATAGCATGAAATAATCCAATTTATTTGTGATAGCATCAAAGGAGGTCCATTTCAATCAGTCCAGCCTTCCGTTTCCTCTGACACATGTTTCTGAACCTCCACGTGGAGATGGCGATCGAAGGAAACTAGCAAACCGTGCGTCTGAACAGTGTTACATAAGAGTTTGTAAAGGAAGATGGATCAGCAAAGGAGCGGGAAGCTAATTGAGAACATTAATAAATGAGGCACGCAATGAAACAGACTTCACAAAGTCTGAAAGCACCAGCGAAAATGCACCGGTTTTGCATTTTTATTATCGAAAAGATTTATTTTTCATACAAATCTAATAATATTTTAATATGAATTGAATTTCAGCCACGATTCCTTATTTGATCGAGGACCTTGAATATGTCTTTACGTAACAGTTTTAAAATATTAAAAATCTTTAACTAAAACTTTGTGTATTTCCCAATTCTCGGTTGTTCATGCAACATCGAGCAATATGTGTTTTACAGCATTTATTCATTTTTGTTAATGTTAGTTAATACAAACTGTTCATGTTAGTTCACAGTGCATTAACTCATTTTAAAAATGCATTATTAAGTGTTTAAATTTGACAACTTTAATACATTTACAATGATTTTTGTGACTATTGTCAGTTTAAGGAATCAAGAAGATGTTGTGGCTGTAATCATTTACATTTCTGGAAATAGAAAGTCAAACAGAATGTATTGTATTCGTGGATATAATGTTCAGCAAATGTAGTCAGTCATCCAAGTATTGCATGCATTAAAAATTGCAAACTGTGCAGTTTACATGCAATGTACTGTACTGCAGAAACAGTAGGACTGTAAGTTAGTGTGCTAACCTGAACATAACCAACCACTCTGAGCCGGATTGACTTTCTCATGTCGTCTACAAAGCAATAGATAAATAACTGTTCTGTTTTGTATTTATTTTGTCATGTCGTCTGCAATATAATTTGAATTAAATAAACTTAATAGATGTTTATTTGTTGTGTGTTCTTAACATTAAAGCCAGCAGATCCTTGAGAAAAAGGATAGTTTAAAAATAAATAAATAAATAAATAAATAAATAAATAAATAAATAAATAAAAGAATGATTATTTCGTATAACATATGTTAAGAATTTATATGTAATTTATTTTTAATTTAATTTTAATTTTATTTTTGTTTAGTATTGAATTTTGGTTTTAGTTTATCCTTATTTGTAATTTCAGAACGACTTCTATTGTCTTTGAAATATGTCCTGACAAGCATTAATGCTAAACTAAAATCTTCTTTATTATAGTAAAGACACCTTAAGTGCAAATCAGTTTTTAAAAAATATATTTTTAAGATTTGAAGGGCAACACAAGTGTGCATTAAATGCAATTAAGCACACTTCTGTAAAGTGTATGTGAAATCTGACCGGTAAAATACATGAAATCTGCGTCTGAGAGAGCAAGACCGAACACAACCCACAATTACTTCTGTGAATCAGCCACATCTCTGTTACCGACAATAACCAGCAAGAACTGTCTGATAATAGCTGTGATCAGCTCTCAATGGGAACACATGCTGTAATTCAATACTGTGCTGTCTGGTGATCTGTGAGTGCATCAGATGCGGATACTGAGACCATCGTACAGGGTCATATCAAACATTATTTGATTATTCATTCTGAACTCCATTTATAATCTTAGTACAGTTGTTTTGCATTAAAAACAGACCATTTGTGACCAGTTTGTTTCTTCATGGGATCAGATTTGGAGAAATGTAGCATTGCATCAATGTCCCAGCAATGGATGTGAATGGGTTGCCGTCAGAATGAGAGTCCAAACAGCTGATAAAAACATCACAATAATCAACACCACTCCAGTCCATCAGTTACTGTCTTGAGAAGTGGATTATTGTGATGTTTTTATCAGCTGTTTGGACTCTCATTCTGACGGCACCCATTCGCATCCATTGCTGAGACACCGATGCAATGCTACATTTCTCCAAAACTGATGAAGAGACAAACTCATCTGCATCTTGGATGGCCTGAGGGTGAGCACATTTTCAGCAATATCAAGCTTATTTACCATGATTCCTCACGATGTAAATGTTGAGTTAAGCATCATTTTGTGCAGCTGCAGGCATTGTTTATTAGAAAGAAGAAGCATGCAGTAATGTGTAAAGTGTAGTAATTATTAGGTCTGTTTAAATTTCTGTACAGTGTTTGAATATTGCCATCATACTCAAAAGCCTTGGTCAGTTGCCAGCTCTCCAGAAGAAGTGCATTAGTGTTTCTCGAGATCATCTCTGAAGAGTCGCAGCTCTGATCCTCATGAGCCTTTTACATTCCCACAGACGGATACTGTGACTGTACACATTCAGTGTGTGTGTGTGTGTGTGTGTGTGTTTAGTGTTTGTCGTTGGGTTTGTGTGATTATCTTTTTTGTTTTCAGCTGTACAGAAATGCCAGGTGCTCTGTAATCAAGACTCTTCAGGTAAGACTCCAGCAGCACAGAGCTGAGAACACCATCCTGACTTTATCCTTGAAATGGTTGTTTTCTTAAAATGTTTCTTTTATTTTTTTTTAAATACTATAAAATTAAAAATTCAAATGTATTATTATATTTTTTATTTAAAAAAATATTTATATAAAAAAACTTTTTTTTTTCATTTCATTCTATAAAATATATTTTTATAAAATTTATAAAATATATGTATCTACTTAAAAATAGATATAAATATACTGCACATTTAAGAATTTAATCATTTCAGTCATATTTAATATCAAATTTTTTACATGTATTATTATATTTAGATATAGACAAATATTTATATATTAAATTTATATATGTATATCTATATAATATATATATATTTTTTTTTTTTTAATTCACTTTGGGCAATTATTCATCTTACTAATGGCATCAGAGCATGTTTTAAATAGTTACGTGCATCCTGATCAAATCATATGTTACTCTATTTTTGCATGTTCCAGTTTCATTGTTGTCACAGACTTCTTTCACTTTACTTTTCTCCCTTTGATGCCATCTGTCATTTTTCTCTTTAACAAGCTACTCATGCTTCATAAATATAACAATCAAACTAAATTTTCGAAACTTATTTCTAATGTATTACCGTAAACTCTTTCATTTGCACTCCCTCGTCTATCAGAAATGGGTTGGCATGAATTAAATATGTACTGCGATGTATAAAGTATGCTTTTAATTCGAAACAGGCCGGATCGCAGTGAACCGGATCAACACAAACATAAACAAACAGAGCGTATAATGAATGAAAGATGCGGCCAGTGTTCGGTAAACTCGCATGACCTGCGACATTTTTATAATGACCGTGCTTTACTAATGCGCCAGGCCTTGTTGTTGTAGTACATGAATACATGTTATTCAGACATTAGCTTCATGTGATGAGTGTTTGTGTGTATCGTGTCCCGAGTGATGAGCCTTCTGAATTAATATTGATAGATTTTAGGCCCTTGGATGTAACACTGGCCTTAAACCATGCCATCTTGGTCTTGAACAACGGATAAAAGACATTTCAAGTGTTTCATGTCATAATTATCCGGCATATGAAATCATCTCTGTAATGCAGGACAGTTGTTCTCAACTGGTTTTGCTTCATGGGATCAAATCTTCTTTTATTTTGCACATTTTGTTGCTTGTTTTCGAGCTTGATGGTTATACAACTTACGCATCATTTCAGAAGCAGTGCACTAACCCTAAAGCACATCTCTACATCAAAAAAATGATACATTTTAATAATATTATGAATTGATTTTTATTTTTGTAATTTCTATTTTCATTTTCATTTTAAAGTTTTATATATATATTATTTTTTTTGTAAATACTCCTATTTAGTTTATATATATATTAAGTTTTATTATTTTTGTACATCAATTTAAGTTAAATTAAATGAAAATGAGAAACATACAGATTTTAATAAAAATAAAGTTTTTCTATTTTATTTTATTTCAGTTAAACTTTGTTTTATTTCAAGGAAAGAAAGTTTTTGTATGGTTTTTGGAAATAATAACTTTTTTTCTCAAATTATAAATATGGTTTATATACAGATATAAAATATACATTTTGACTTAAAATTAATTAAAAATATTATTTTTCCACTGACAAAAACATCCACACTAAGTAAAAAATTATTTATTATAAAGACCATGTACTTAATGAATATATTTTATACAGACATGAGCCAAAATGTTACTTAATGTAAGTCTATATATATACATATATATATAATATATTGTCTTTATACATCTTAATTTCACCATAAACAATAGAAACATAAGCTATAATATGAAAGTACAATCTTCACTTAAGATAAAACTAAAACTTTTTGTTAGTGAACGTTTAATTTCTTTGAAAAACCTTAAAGTTTATTGTGCTTTTTTATTATTTGCATCAACACACACACACCAGAAAAATGTAAAAAAAAAAAAAAAAAAAAAAAAAAAAAAAAAAAAATTCTATATTTTTTTGTTTTTTTTTGTTTTTTGGTTTATCTGGTTTGAAATAGAATAATATGTTATTTTAGTTTATTATTAGTTTTGGTTTATCTGGTTTGTTTTAGATTATTGATTAAGGGATTCTTTGGAGTCCTGCGGCATTTATGATGATGTGATGAGGCCAAAGAATCGTTTGTGTGGACAGAATCACGTCAGAGTATTTTATAAATAAAAGCAAGAAATGCAGCACAGTGAATCAGAGGAAAGATGTTTATTTGTGGCAACATTAATCATCATCGCATGGTTAGAGGTTTACAGAAACATGCTCTGGGAAACAAACCCCCTACAATTGATGTTGAAAAGCCTTCAAAATGTATATCAAATATGCAAATCAATCTGACGTTGAACATCATACACATTAAACCAGTTTCAGTGTGGGGTTAACTTCCTGTTTACACCCAATAACCACTGGAAGAACTGCAGTCCAAACTGAATTTATAATGATGTTACAGCATCTTGATCAAGTTTTCACTAATATTTGATGTCAGTTTACCATCTTACAATAAGACCAAAGTATCCCATTCGCGAAGACAGAGAGAATTTTGCAAATAAGAAGATCAAGTTTTGACTAATATTTGATGTCAATTTACCATCTTACAATTAGTCTGATTAAATGATTGGAGACGTCCAGCATACATTATCGGAGATAAGTCTGCCTTTTTGATTAAACTTTGTGAATGAATGAATAAATAAATAAGTAAATAACATGCATGAATGACTTGTTGATTTTAAGATCCATAAAATGCATTTAAAAAAAATAGATAGAATAATAAAAATACATTTTAGTTTCATGCTGACTTGAAATGAATCTGTTGCATTTGTTACCACTAAAACCAAAAAATCACAAAAATCATGACCAATCGCTCCACTGAAAAACTAATAAAACAGTGTGCATGAGAAATCCAGATCAAGCATGGCATTATTGGTGGTTGCTAATGCAATTATTATTGCAATATTGTTTTGCACAGATTGTCTTCGGAAATGAAAAATATAATTAAAAGTCTAGTTATTAAAAAAATGTCTTAGGAAATTTAAATTTTTTTTATTATTTTAGTTATTAAATAAAATTTGAATGAATTTAAACTTATTTTATTTTAGCTAGATGTTAAGGCAACGTTTCTCATTTTTAATTAAAACTGAAGTGCTCAAATAACTAAAAATGAGATAATAATAATAATAATAATAATAAAAACTGTATAGAAACATAAATTTTTAATTAAAACTGAATAGTGACATAATTTTTTTTTTAAAAAAAAATGACAGAATTACAAAACTAAAATTAAAATAAAAACTGAGGTTTTGGGCATTTTATATGTAAGCAGATATTGGGAAAGTGACTTTTCTCTATGTAATCACACACTTAAATCAAATGCCAATAAATGTTGAATTTATGGAGTCTTACGTGATGCAGAATTTCAGCTTCATTTCATCATATTTTTTATTTTTTTTATTTTTTTATTGTTATTTCTGAGTTTAGTAGTTCATTGATCTATATTATGTGTGTATTACAGCTTTTCCCCACGGCCCCTCAATGTCTATAACTTAACCTTTACTTTGAATCAAATAAATATTAAACTAAACAACTGTTGAGATATGTCAGTCAGCCTCAGGATTGCGTACAGAGCTGATATTTGCTGTGTCTGGATATGTTTAGCAGGACGAGCACACGACAGGAGGATTTCGTCAGATTAGCGTCAGTGAAGAGCGTCTCTGATCTCAGTGATGCTGGATGGACGGACTCCATCATAAGTGTGTCTATATTATGAACTCATGAGCTGTATTAAGAACAGAGTGTGGGACGGCAGAGAATAAGTCACAGCGGGGATTTCCTCCCTCATCTGTGTTTAAGTTTGTGGAGAGTTACGTTTGTTCCATGCCTTCGGGAATTATAGAGACACATGGCATTACAATTATCTTTTGTCATTTGATGGATGTGTATAAACATGGCAAACACACATGTGAATGCACACGCATGTGATGCCTCTGCTGGTGCGTCACTCTGAGAAATCTGCTCAAGACACATGCATTAGATCTGGACTCTGGTCAGAAACACACACACACACACACACACACACACACACACACACACACACAGACACACAAAGACATACACACACTCACAAACACTCAGTCTGGTTCATTATCCTTCTAGGGACTCTCCATAGGCATAATGTTGTTGTTGTTGTTGTTTTATACTGTACAAACTGTATTTTCCTAAACCTACCCCTCACAGGAAACTTTCTGCATTTTTACTTTCTCAAAAAAACTCATTTTGTATGATTTTTAAGCTTTTGTACCCATGAGGACATCAGTTTACCTCAAGTCCCCATGAGTTGGTGTGTATTCAGGTTTAAGTCCCCTAGAAAAACCTGTACACACACATACACACACACAGAGCTCATCAGCTTGTTGTTTATGACTTTCCCAGCAGACAATATAAATGTATTGATTTTATTTCTTCACATCTTGCCTTTGGTAGTTTCCCCTCTGCATAATTAATGCTGTTTCCGCCTCTGGAAAGTTCCACTGCCTGATATCTGCTGATAGACACTATTATTACTATCACAAAAACTACAATATAGCATGCTGTTTTCACAATCAAATTTTCATGAAGTAAACAAACATTCATTCTGAATGGAAAGTTCTTCGGTATAATGTGTGATTCCGAGGCGTACGCTCGAAGCTTGACAGACTCATTCATTGCTTTTTCTGGGTCTGTGTTTCACGGGTCAGTAGAAGAGTGTTATTAATCAGAGTTGTTATTCATTTAGAGGTACGTTTGATTAGATTCAAACCTCCACTGATAAAAATGATCAGTTTGCACTGGCTGCTGCGTCATGTTCATCTCATCCAGGGTGTGTTTCGATCTTGAGTAGGATGTGCCTGTGTGACTCCAGGTGTGTGTTTGTTTTATCACATTAAAGCTGGTGTGATTAGAATCAGCTCTGTCAGACGCCGCCTCTGATCCCAAACATGACTCAAGGCCAGATCATCCTCTTCAGCTCAATTACAGCTGACCTGTTTGCATTAGTGTGTGTGTGTGTGTGTGTGTGTGTGTGTGTGTGTGTGTGTGTGTGTGTGTGTGTGTGTGTGTGTGTGTGTGTGTGTGTGTGTGTGTGTGTGTGCATTCTGACCAACACTCTCACGCTGGGTTTGCACTGTACAAACACACGATGAAGATGATGCTGTGTGCTCTTCTGACTGTGGACTGAATGGCAAAGTTTAATTTTCTCTTTGTTCTCCTCTTCATCCAAATTATAATAGTAGCCCATCATGGTTTTACTTTTTTACTTTTTGAGTATATCCGTATGAAACTGCAATCAAGCAGCCATCTAAACTCAACACGATATGCAGTGTCTGCCAAAAGTATTCAGACCCCTAACTTTTTTCAGATTTTATGTTGCAGCCTTACACTAAACTGATTTAACTTTTTTCAAATCAATATAAAAAACAGATTTGTCATCCATCCATCCATCATCTACAATCTATAATCCATTATCAATCCATCCATCATTCATCCATTCATCCATCCATTATCAATCCATCATTCATCATTCATCCTTCCATCATCCATCCATCCATCATCTACAATCTATAATCCATTATCAATCCATCCATCCATCATCTGTCCATCATCCATCATCCATCCATCATCAATCCATCATCCATCCATCAATCCAGCTCCAGTCCATCCATCATCCATCCATCATCCCAAATCCACCATCCAGCCATCATCCGTCCATCATCCAGCCAGTTCATTCATTCATCCATTCATCCATCCATCTATATATATATGTGTATATTTATATATATTCCATCCATCCATGCATCCATCGATTCATTGAATGAATGTTTATTTTCCATCCATCCATCCATCCATCCATCATCCATCATCCATGCATCGCATCCAATCCATAATCCATCCATCCATCCATCATCCTCCAGCCATCATCCATCCAGCCACTCCATCATCATCCATCCATCCATCCATGCATCCATCCATCCATCCATGCATCCATCCATCAGGCCACATCCATGCAGCCATCCATCCCATCCATCCATCCCATCCATACCATGCATCCATCCCATCATCCCATCATTGCCATGCTACATCCATGCATCCATCCATCCATCCATGTCAATTAACAATCAAACTGAAGAGAATAAACATCCATTCTGTAAACTTTAATTCATACATTATAAATTTGATATTGTAAAATATAAATTTTACAAAAATACCTCATGGGAACTTACACTTCTTAATGCATCATTAAAAACATAATCAATGTGTTCTTTTAACTTGTGGCTGGTAGATTCAATTGGTTGAGACCCAGTCAATGAATTTTAACATCGGAAATGACAAAAACTAATTTTTTTTTTTATTTCTGTTGCAGTCATTGTCTGCAGCAATGCTTGAATGCATGTGCATGAGGACTGTGGCCTGTTTCTACAGAAAAGGTGAAAATTCATGCTGTAGTCAGGGAGAGCCAGAGTGAAAATTTTCCACGTTACGTGGGCGTGCTGTTACTCCCAGATCAAATCCTCTTGCTCGAGGCCATCAAATAACACCATGAGTTATGAATTATGATGCCATTGTCACGCGTCGTACAAAAGAGAAACATGCCATTGGGGATTGGGTGTCACCATGAGTTATGAATTATGATGCCATTGTCACGCGTCGTACAAAAGAGAAACATGCCATTGGGCTCACAACAACAGAAGACGATACGAACGTACACACACACCGTCGAGATTCATGACATACGAACTTACACACCTTCATATTCATGGTTTCTTGTGCTTTGTTCATCGTCTGATTGGTTTCAGGGGCTGTTCTTTTATTCAAATCAGTTTCAGGAGATGTGTTATCATACGAACTTACACACCTATTAGTTGTTGCAAATTTGGTCAAAGTTTATTAGTTTGCAATTTATGCATGATGTCCTTATTGAATTTCAATGAATATTTTATAGAGTTAGATGTGAATCTATGTTTTTGATATCCTTAGTAGTGAGACAAATCTGAAAAATGTTTCGTGACAACAGAGCCTGTTAAACCCCTGAGGGGGGGATTCCTAGGCAACCAGCTTGCACTTACCTGATAACACCCAGGTTATTTGCATGCGCTGGCCTATTTAGTGTGTAAGGGTTCAACCGTCACCAAAAAGATCCCATTAGTTAAAGGAATAGTTCACCTAAAAACTAAAAGTTGCTGTACTCATGAATGGGTGCCGTCAGAATGAGAGTCCAAACAGCTGATAAAAACATCACAATAATCAACAGCACTCCAGTCCATCAGTGAACATCTGGAGAAGACAAAAGATGAAACACATCCAGCATTTAGATGTTTTTAAGAGAGTCCTCTATTCATAATAACACTTCCTGCAGTGAAAAAGTGTTCTGGTGTGAATCAGGAGAGAAATCTGCACAGATCAAGCAGCGTTTAAACAGCTCTAAACAAATATGTGTCTGGATTTTGATGTGAAAGACAACAGCAGATGCACTTTTTCACTGCAGGAAGTGTTATTATGGATTATAATCTACTACAGGGCTGTTGAATGCTTGAATCTGATTGGTTGATGAAGATCCTAAGTAGTGCAACTATTTTTGGGGAAAATTGCAGCTAAAGTACTTCCAGGCAAGTCTTTACCGCATCACACGTCCATATCACTTCACCAAATGATTTCGGTTATTTCAAAGGTCCTTGCAGCTTACAATATCAGAAGAACCAAAACCCACAATGACTGACGAATCAAATAATTATAGTAAACAATGTGATAAAAAAAAAAAAAGACACAATATTTCCATGTTTTTGCCACAAAATTATGTTTTATTATGTATGGAAAGCACATACTCTCTTTCTCTACATACAAACACACTCACATATAGTACAGACACACAACTAACAATTAACAGTGTAACCATTACTAAGCACAGTCCCATACTGTACGAATGCTTGAATCTGATTGGTTGATTGAGATTCTAAGGTGTGCAACTATTTTCGGGGAAACAATGTTTGTTGTGTGAATTAAAGTGTTTTTCTCATTGCAGCCGTGTAATAAAGCATTTGATAAAGTGTCATAACACACCTTCGGGGAAGGGATTTAACAGCGCTTTTGAAATTCGCAAGCATTATAAATCACGATCAATGATGCTTGCAAAGACAAACATCACTTGACAAACAACTGACCTTTACTATTTCACTCCCCATAACTGACAGCTCAAGATATGATAGCTTGTATTATTCTGCTTGTTGAAAAGAGCTGTGATATTACTTTGAATTTTCAGCAAACAAATAAATTCTCACTGAAGAAATGAGCTCAGTATCACTCAAAACCATGTCATGATGTTTACAATGTCATCATATATGTGTGTGTGTGTGTGTGTGTGTGTGTGTGTGTGTGTGTGTGTGTGTGTGTGTGTGCAGGATTAGTAGAATAATAAACACAGCAAAACCTTAACCAGTCTACCAGTCAAAAAGTATATAAACCCAAACCCAAAGTGCATGAATAAACCCAAAATAAAACCAGACTGTGTTTTTTTTTTTTTTTTGGCTCGTTTCCTCATTCCCCTTTATCTTATCATGACGATATTCTCCATAAATCATCTGACATGAAATGTTTTTTCCAAGAATGACCCCAAATGTGCCACAAAATATTGTTGACCTTACACTGAAGAACTTTTTTTTATTTTTTTTTGTGGATGATTTTTTAAAGTGTGAAATATGTAGAGATGATTATATTTTTTTTACATAACAATAAGAAACCTGCATAACTGACATATATAAAAAATATTTAACTAAATGAAGTCGGCTGGTTTTCGCAAATGTTGTGTTAAAACAACAAAAATCATATTCCACAAAGCAGGGCAATTGTATAAAACTAAAACTGAAACCATAAAAAAACTTTCATTATCTGAAATAAAATATACTTTAAATTTTATATATGTGTATGATAGGTCGTGTGTGTGTGTGTGTGTGTGTGTATGGTGTGGTGTGTGTGTGTGAGTGTGTGGTGTGTAAAATGTGTAAAAAAATGTTACGTAAAAGAAAATATACTTTATATTCCCTAAAAAATATAAATAACACTGTATTATGGTAAAATATATATATATATATATATATAGTTATAGATATATAGATATATTATTATACTATATATATAATAGCGATATATTATAATAGCATTTAATATATAAAATATATATATACTATAATACATTAAACTGTTACATGAAAAAAACTTTAAATTAAATTAAATAAATATACGACAGCATATAATATAATATTATGTAATTAATTATATAAATTATATTATAATAAATCTAATAGGAAGTATGATTAAAATTTGTTTCAGTTTTAAAATTAATATGAAAAAACGCAAGCTGTGGTGACACAATCGAGACTTATTTTCTGGCAGAGCTAATGAGGATTGATTTTTACCATCTGTCCTGTTATTTTGTATTTGCCGTAGGTCTCGCCAGTCATATTTCCTCCCATCCAGGCTAAATGTGTCTAACATCATGATTTATTATGCATTTTATGGTTTATTTGCTTGAATTTCTGTAGTATTTGGGCACTGGTATGTCATTTCCTGGAAGGTCCTCTCAAAACCTGCTCGGTTACATGCAGTGTAACGTACACAGAATCACTGTGTTTCTCAGGAAAAAATATGGGATTGGATTTATGTGGAAGTTTAAGGGTTAGCATATTGACCCTATAGTTCCCAAACAAATCCCACAGGATCTGTTAAAATATTTTGGTAACAGCAGTGTGTTTTTCTGGCTTTCCGAGGATGAGTCAGTAATTAGTGTGGTTTTCGGTATACTCTTATCAGCATCCTGGAGAAGCTCCACTCTGGAAACTGAGTGCTGTGTGCACAGGTGTGTCATGTGACCCAGTGCAGCGCTCTGATTGGTCGGCTACAGCGAGTCGTTAAGCAGACAAACACAGAGAGATCATCAACAGAAAGGGAAAAAGAAACACTTGGAAAGTAACAAGATTATTTTTTTTTCTTGTTCCTTCCCGGCTTTTCTTCTAGTAAACAACTGATTTTTTTTTTTCCCTGGTATCTCAAAAGATCAGACTTTTCCCTCTCTGAGGCAAATCAAATTAAAGTTTATTATGTTCACAAAAATCCATGGAATCAGGTCTGGACTGGGAGGAGTTTGGCTTTTGGCAATGAACTGCTATTTCTGCAAACTACAGAGCCAGAGACTTGCTCTTACATCTTAACAAGTCTCTTCTACTCACATTGAATTGGTATTTCTGCAAATTACAGAGACAGAGAAATTATCAATAAATCATAAAACTGTGAAATATTAATACAATCTAAATATAGTGTGTTCTATGTGAAATCCCTCTGTATAAACTGTAATTTATGTCTCCTGTGATGTGCAGCTGTATTTTCAGCATCATTACTCCAGTCTTCAGATTGTCAACATGATTCTTTCAGCACAAATCGTCATTCTAATATGATGATTTGCTGCTCAAGAAACATTTCTGATTATTATCAATGTTTAACACACTGAATATTTTTGTGGAAATCGTCATGCATTTTATTTTTCAAGATTCACAGATGAATAGAAAGTTCAAAAGAACAGTGTTTATTTGAAATAGAGAAATTTTGTAACATTATAAATGTCTGTACTGTCACTTTTGATCAATTTAATGAGTCCTTGCTCATATTTTATTATATGATTGATCAGCACAACTGTTTTCAACATTGCTAATAATCAGAGATGTTTCTTGAGCAGCAAATCCTTATCATATTGAGAATGATTTCTGAAGATCATGTGACACTGAAGACTGGAGTAATGATGCTGAAAATACAGCTGCGCATCACAGAAATACATTACAGTTTAACACATATTTACATAGAAAACAGTTATTTAAAACTGAAATAACATTTCACTATATTTTTTTGTACTTTTATTGTACTTTTTTATCAAATAAATGCGGCCTTGGAGATCATAAGAGCCTGTTTGTATCCCCACTAACAAAAAGACATTCTAATAACGTTTTGTATCCAGCAAGCGTCTGCCAGAAGAGTCTTACGCAGATTCCTACATTTCATAACCCTGCAGGGATTGACGGAGCTGACGCATTTGGCCACCGCAGTCCTCTTTCTCTCTGACTCTCTTTCTCTCGATCTATCTCTCACTTTCTGGCAAACTACAGCAAGTCACTGCCGCTGTTTCAGTCTTTAGCTGGATCAGATGCTGAATATCAATAACTGAACTGCAGGTATTTGTGGCACAACACTGGAGAATTATAAAAAAAATATCTGTGCAAATAAGCCAAAAAGAGAAAGACAGTGCACTTACAGTGAATTGAACTAAGACAGTACTGGGTAATAAAAGATAACTGCGTGGGTTACGGTTAGTTTTAGGGGTAGGTTCAGGGTTAGTTATTACCTATTATTACTAATTATTTATTAATCACCATTACTGTTGCTCATACCACAGTTTCTCCCCCCCAAAAAAATAAAAAAAATAAATAAATAAATTATATATATATATATATATATATATATATATATATATATTTTTTTTTATATATATACACTGTTAAAAAATATATATATATATATATATATAATGAATTTTGTAAAAAACGCTACAAAAAAAAAGTGTTAGATAGGTTAACAGTAAGTTCCTGTACTATATACAGGGAAAAACTGTAAAAGATCTAACCAGACCATTTCATGTAATTTTACAGTAAAATGCTGTTAATTTTACAGTTTTTTAGAAATAAAAAAAGAACAAATCAATGTATAATTTACAGTCAAAAACTGTAAAACTGATATTCCCAGAATTCCCTGTGTGACGCTACACATTTGAAAGTATTTTGTTTAAATAATCATGTTTTTTAATAGTTTTTTGTTATCAGTTGTACATTTGGGCTTTATGTTACATCTTCTGCTGTTTAATGAAAGTTTATTGAATTGTTTAAGTATCGTGTGTCACCATGATGGTGTTTTGTGTTTGCATGAATGACTTTTGTGCACCTTCTATATATTAATATAAACTTCTGCTTGTGGCGAAGCTTCTTGTGATGAACTTCGATTCTTCATGTGGCTTTCTCTTTTACCACCTGCATTATTATGGTGGTTGTCAGTATGTTAAAGGTACAAAACAGAATTTTAATAGCAGTGTGCGTTGTTGAATTTACTGGTTTACATTCAAATTTTCTTGTTTGGTAAATAACAGTTTTATACTGTAAAATTTACAGTTTTTGGCCGTAATTGTGTTTACAGTTTTTCTGTATTTTTTACAAAAGTATTCTGGCAACCACAGCTGCCCAAAATTATTTTGTAAAAACTACAGACTTTTTTTTACAGTGTATATATATATATATTATATATATATATATATATATATATATATATATATTATATAATTTTTTTATTTTTTTATTTATTTAGATTTAATTAAATAAAAAAAAGTTTCATGTATGAATTTGCTCAACCTCTGAAATAAAATAACTTTTCATTCTTTCTGGATGACACTGCAAATCACATACTTTTTTTAGCTCCATTATGCTATTTTAACACCCTGTATTCTGGATAATGTGTCCAATTTCAGATGAAAATGGGTTGTGAATGACATTTCATGTTGCTGTTTTTCAATATCTGCCATGTATTGAGTTGAATTTAATGCTGTTGGATTATTTCTGCTTGCGATACGTGCACTTTATCCGTCTGTTCCAGGAAAAACTGCATGCAATACCTGCTGCTGTAGCCTTATATTAATAGCCTGGACATACAGCGCAAACGTGAAGCTGTTGCTAAGGAAGAAAGAACGTGTCTTTGAAGAAACGTGAGACTCAAGACTCCAGCTGAGAAACATTTCCAAATCTTCCAGAATACTGCATGTGTTAAAGCACTGCTCTTCTGTGTCTTTCTCCTTCTGTGTGCTTTAGATGTGAGTTTAGCACGAGGCTGTTTTAAGAACATCACATGACAAAACAAGAAAGAGCCTTTCACAGAGCAAGAAAGAGAGACGTCCTTCTGCTCTTATTCTCCATGATGACAGTCAGTTTAACAGAACACAACTGCTTTTAAACTAAATTGTCCCAATTAAGAAAGAGAGAACAAAGGCAAGCTAAACTCCATTCCCTGACAGTCTGCATGCATAAGGTCAAAGGTCATGACCTCACGTCCTCCATTCACTCTAATGCAAGTGAATCATTCACACCAAACAGATCCCAGTGGAATTTGGGAAGATTTATTTTTCAAAGCCAAAATTATGACGCTAAATAAAATATTACATAGTATTATATAGGACTGTTAATTATAGAAGATTGTTTCCACAATGGATTAAAAATAAAATAATAATTTTTGTTTTATTTGTGTTGTTGTGTTTTGTTATGTTTTATACGAATAGTTAAAGGTTGCAATTTTATATCTCACAATTAAGATTTATTTATTTATTTATTATTTGAAATTCTGACTTTTTATATAATCTCACAATTCTGAAAAAAAAAAATGTTAGAAATATAAAGATGAAAACCCACAATTTCTTTTTTTATTATTATTATTTACTTTTATTATTTATTTATTTTTTAATTCAATGGCAGGAAAAAAAATAGAATTGTGAGATATAAACTCAGAACTCTGAATTAAAAAGTCTGGATTGTGAGGTAAAAAGTTAAAAAAATAAATAAATATCTAATTTAATGATTTAAAGTGTCATTTATTAAGCCAAACTTTATTTTAGTATCATTGAGATACTATTATAGCTTTTTTTATTCATAATTAGATTTTTCTGTTTTCGTTTCAATTTTAATATAATTTTTAGTCATTTTTGTTAGTTTTCAATATGTATGTAATTTTTAATTTCTATTTGAGGTTTAGTTTTAGTTATTTCAGTATACAAGTTAACCTAAATGAGAACTGTTGCCTTGGCAACTAGATGTTTAGTTAATGTTAATGTTTAGTTTAGTTTAACTAATAACCCTGATAAAGACTCAGCAAGTGCAAATATTATTTACAATATCGAAGTAAATGCAACTGTAAAAACAAGGAAATACATCAGTGTCCATATAATAATGTAATAAGGACAGTGGGCTGACAGTATGACAGTGAGGGCCGGTGGCTTGAATCTGAGGATACAGAGAGCTCATGTAACGTGACTCTGTTGACTCCAGGCTTCTGGTGATAGAGTTCAGAGTGCTGTGAATGTCTGGATCTTTCCTCATTTATTGAGTCATGAACCAAACCAACCAGCTCTGAGAGAAATCACAGCTAACAGTGACTGATAAGCTTTCGCTGAGCTCTCTGTCCATGCATCTACTGACACACACCTCAGTGTTTGAACGAGCCAAATATCGGCTCAGTGTTGAATTTTCTGCAGGACGCAGTGCCACCTGATGTCTATAGCTGGAAATGTTACTCTGTAAGACTGACCTGTAATAACACACATGTAGCAGCATATCAGTGTATTTACATGCTTCTTTACATCTTACAGTAATCATTGTTTATGCACAGAGTCTTACATCTTTTAATCTGACTCAGTACTTAATATTATTTAACTTAATCTGATTCTGAAGCTTTGGTTCAAGTTAACTTTTGTGCGATATTTAGTTTGAGTTTAAACAATAATTTGCATTGCCTGACGGGGCAGGGTTATTATAGTTAACTAAAATTAAAACTGAAACAATAAAAAACTTTTGTTGCTTGAAATAAAATAAACATTAACAGAAATAAAATAAAATATAAACAACCCTTAAACTTTTTTATTTCAGCCAGTTGTGAAGTCAACATTCCTCTTTTTTATTTAGTTTAACTAAAATAACTAAAACTACAAGTGAAATTACATACACACACACACACACACACACACACACACACAGATATATATATATATACACACGCACACAGATTTTTAACTAAATAAATGTCAAAAACACAACAAAACCAACCTTAAAGTTAAAAGCACAAGCCCTTATTATTTATTTATTATAATTATTCTTTATTAAACCATCGGTGATTTTATATATATATTTTATGTATATTATCATTCTTAAACTATGCTTAAACCATCATCGGTCCGCTTAGATGTATTTGGACTAAAGAAAGTACTAGAGAGTAACTGTTTAAGCATGCATAATTTAGATTTAAGAGATATTTTGCACATTTACAGTTTGACCACATCCTTGTCAAATCCTGGTGTCCATATCACATAACTTTGATAAGATTTTCTTATAAAATGACGAAAACCAACTGCAAAGTGTTTTTCTCCTAACCTTTTTCACAAATCCGTTACGCCGTACTTGCCAATCTCATGATCTGCTGTTGACTTTCGTGATGAGACGACTGAATCACTGTGATTGAGCTCTTGTGTTGAGAGACGAGATGTCTGTGATGATCAGGAGCAATGACCTTCAAACATGCTTTCATCAGCTTTTCTTGTAGTTCGCTGAAATGTCATCTTTAAGATTACATTTTGTTTGTTTGTTCTTATAAATGAATGATAAACCTGGTTCCAAAATCATACAAAGTCTCTGTGATTAAGCCAGTAAGTAGTGTTTTAAATGATACACACGAGATAAATGCTCTTTGGTCTACAGAGAACTTCGGTAAGTCTTCATCCATTCAAAAGTTTGGGATCAGTAAGATTTGTTTTAATAAATTAAAAGGATGCATTAAATTTATCAAAAATGACAGTAAAGACATTTATAACGTTACAAAAGATTTTTACTTCAATAAATGCTGTTTTTTGAACTTTCTATTCATCTGTGAATCCTGAAAAAATAAAATGTATCACAGTTTCCACAAAAATATTAAGTGTTTCAAACTGATAATAATCAGAAATGTTTCTCGAGCAGCAAATCAGAAAGATTTCTGAACGTTTTTTTTTTTTGTTATTGAAAGAAGTCTCCTCAAGGCTGCATTTATTTGATCGAAAATACATTAAAAATTGTGAAATATTATTACAATTTAAAACAGCCGTTTTTTCTATGTGAATCTCTATTAAACTGTAATGTATTTCTGTGATGCGCAGCTGTATTTTCAGCATCATTACTCCAGTCTTCAGTGTCACATGATCTTCAGAAATCATTCTAATATGATGATTTGCTGCTCAAGAAACATTTTTGATGCTAAAAAACACTCAATATTTTTGTGGAAACTGATGCATTTCATTTTTCAGGATTCACAGATGAATAGAAAAAAGTTCAGAAGAACAGCATTTATTTAAAATAACATTATAAATGTCTTTACTGTCACTTTTGATCAATTTAATGCATCCTTGCTGAATTAAAATACTATTTTAAAATTAAACAATAGTTCATGTTTGTTTAATAACTAGACACAACAAAATGTTATACACTTGCTAAAGCCACAAACCAAAAACACTTGTCCTCAATGCATAAAAAAAGTTTATTAAAAGATTCATTCCAAACTAATAAAGCATGAACCGAAATGAGCCCTGGTTAAAAAGCAACTAATAACTACATGTGCTCTCAGCGTCCTCTAGTGTCCAGAGTGGTACATGTCCAAAAAACAGCCTTCAGAGAAGCTGATCACAGTACAGGAGCTCCACATACACTGCTTTGGCTTTCATCACGGCCTGAGTGACTCTCAAAAGAACCTTTTTCTATGACATGGAACAAAACACAAATAAACACATCTTGTTCTGTCAACCACCGTGTTCTCCCTGAATTAAAACTGCATTTCATTATAAATTAAATATGTCAACATACTCCCAACAGAATGAGAAAACCAGTGAAACATCTTATTGAGTTTGACAATTGCATGCATATGTTTGCATGCACATATGTGCGCAAATAGGATTGAAATATCCTCCCTATACTTCTAGAAAGATCCCGTTGGAGCCTGAGGTGGAAGGCAGTTTATGCTTGATGTAAACTATGAATCTCAAACCCTCAGTAGAAGCATATTAAACAATAAAATAGATATGCATGAAAGATAGAATCCGTTTCACAGTTGTATATATAAAAACACTCCCGTTTTTCGCACGCCTGTCAATAATCAAAGGTTTTTACAAAGTGATACTGAACACGAGGGCTGATGTGATGCTGTTTTACTGCCGTTTGCTCTCCAGAAGGCCCCTCCAGTCGTCAGCCCAGGACAGAAGGCGTCTTTGGGATGTATTTGGTGGCAGGTGCTTGTTGTGGCAGGCAGTGAACAGGACATGCTCCCAGGACGGACTGGGCTCCACACCTTCAGAGGAAACACAGATACGTCGTTCCTCTAGAGCTCTTTACGTATGATGTGGTAAAACCGGCTCGTACTCACCCAGGATCTCAGGCTTGTCATCGATGAGGATGTCTCCGGTCACTATGGTCTTGTCTTTGGTCAAGATGATCTTCTCCAGGAACTCGGGGCCCAGATGTTTCTCAATCCAGGCATACTGGAAACAAACACACTTCATGAGAGGAAACCATGGAAACAGGCAGAAAACACACTGAAATCTGGTTCAAACAATGAAGTCGTCGCATTAATGGGAGTGTGTCGAAAATAAAATCGTATCTGAGACCATTTATTGCTTTGAATCCTTAATTTGTTGATTATTTATTCAACAGTTATTTAAAAATAATTACTATTATGATTTTGTTCAATACTTTTAATAATTTTCCTAAACTTTTACCAGATCTACAACACACAAATGGCCAAATGGTTAATTTCATGCTCAAAATCACACGGTAAATGCATGCATTTTGTTTCTTTTGCTGCAGAAATTCAATCCAAAAATGATCGACCCATCTCAGAGTAGCTTTATAGAATGTACAGTTCATGAAAAAAAAGGAGACAGAGACAGAACTGCTGCAGTAAAGGCTTTATTTGCGACAGGACTTTACTGTAAGATAACAGATATATGCAATAGCTGCCATTTTTCATGAAAAAAAAGGAGACAGAGACAGAACTGCTGCAGTAAAGGAATAATTGATGATGGGCCGTTGAGTTCCCTCCTGGTGGAATGAGTTGCTCAACTCAATCCCAGCAGCTGAGTCCTTAGCCATCTTCAAGAAACGACTAAAAACACATCTTTATTTGACCCTCTAACTCTCTAGCACTCTCTATTCTAATTCTAAAACACTTGCACTCTCTATTATTATTATTACTTCTTTTCTTTGTAAAAAAAAAGAAAAAAATCTATTATTATTATTACTCCCTTGGTTGATTTTAATTTTAACACGAGCATTCTATTCTTTGTGACTAGTTTTTTATTTTAAAAAGAGCCTCTAACACTAGCATTTTCTATTTTATTCTATTCTTTTGACTTGTTTGATTTTTATTTTTTTAAAAAAAGTGCCTCTAATTCTTACTAGCATTTTTTTTCTAACACTAGCATTTTCTATTTTATTCTATTCTTTTGACTTGTTTGATTTTTATTTTTATTTTAAAAAGAGCCTCTAACACTAGCATTTTCTATTTCTATTCCTTTGAGCATTTTTTTTTCTAACACTATTTTCTATTATTATTCTATTCTTTTGACTAGTTTGATTTTTATTTTTTTTAACAAAAAGTGCCTCTGACTTGTTAGATTTTTTGTTTTTTCTAACACTAGCATTTTCTATTCTTTCTATTCTTTTGACTGTTTGATTTTTATTTTTTAAAGAGCCTCTAACACTAGCATTTTCTATTCTTATTCTATTCCTTTGACTTGTTTGATTTTTATTTTTTAAAGAGCCTCTAACACTAGCATTTTCTATTCTTATTCTATTCCTTTGACTTGTTTGATTTTTATTTTTTTTTTAAGCATCTAACACTAGCATTTTTCTATTTTATTCTATTCTTTGACTTGATTTGATTTTTATTTTTATAAAAAAGAGCATTTTCTATTCTTATTCTATTCCTTTGACTTTAGATTAGATTTTATTTTTTAAAGAGCCTCTAACACTAGCATTTTCTATTCTTATTCTATTCCTTTGACTTGTTTGATTTTTATTTTAATTTTAAAAAGAGCCTCTAACACTAGCATTTTCTATTTTATTATCCTTTTTTATTATTTTATTCCTAACACTGACTTATTCTAGACTTTTTAGATTTATTATCTATTTTTTGACTTTTTTTTAAAAAGCCTCTAACACTAACATTTTCTATTTTGATTTTTTTGTTTTTTATTTTTTTTATTTTTTTTATAAAGCTTGTAACACTAACATTTTCTATATACCTTTGACTTGTTAGATTTTTATTTTTTTAAAAAGCCTCTAACACTAGCATTTTCTATTTTCTATTCTATTTCTTGATTTTATTCTTTAGAGCTTGTAACACTAGATTCTTATTCTATTCTTTTACCTGGTTGATGATTTTTATTTTTAAAAAAGTCATCTATGTAGAAACGTTTCCATTCCAGCAGGTGTCACTACTGTTTGCGTATATATAACAAATGATAGATGTTATTTTTATGTTCTTGGGTATTTGAAGAAATAAGTGTATATTTACCATCTTATTCTAAATGCAGGCACATTTATGTTATATTTCATATATGTTATAATCTTACTAGGTTACAGATATGTTTTATTATCGTTCCTAGTCACCAGATTGTGAGTGTGCAGGCGCAGCCTTTAGTTTCATTTTCATTCTGTTGTTGATCAGGACTGGTACGGCGACTGTCTGTAAACTGGCATTGCTAGTAATTCAGATCGTAAAATTAATATCTCATGATTGTATAATTACATTAGTTCATTTTGGTGTTAATTTTTCCTCCCTATCTCATTTTTTACCATTGTGTTTATATTTTGTAAGGGCATTCATCTTGATTTTTTTTATACCAAGATTATTTAGTAAGCCTGCATAAAAGGAAGAACCAAAAATTGTCACATCTTCATGACAAATTCAATAACACAAAATAATAGTCTCAAAAGCTTTAGATTATATTCACGTTAATAACAACCATAATAATAATATTAGATAATTAGATAATATAGATAAACAGGGTTTTAGAGTATGAACTGGAGTAATGATGCTGAAAATTCAGCTTTGATCACAAAAATAAAAGTACATTTTTAAATATATTCAAATGAAAACAGTTATTGAAAATTGTAAACCTATTACACATATATTGTTTTTGCTGTATGGATCAATGATGCTGCCCTGATAACAAATTCACAGCTTCTAGTAATTTTTTTTTTGTAGTAAAACCATGTTTTACTACATTTTACATCGTGAGGACTGAGGCGGAGAGTATACCATAAATGATAGCCTAAATGTATTAAAGTAAGTGTATCAGCAATCATAAATCAAAGAATAAATTTTTTCCTTAATATGTTTCACAAATTAAAATTACAAAAAGAAAAACAGTTATTATAAAACACATTATTGTGTTTTGCTATTTTCTAAATGAACCTTTGGGAATGATCATCCTTTACATTCTGCATGTAAAATATAAAGATTTTAGATTCTGTATTTTTTTAAAGACAGCGCGGGGGGCGCGGAGAGTATACCATAAACACTGATTAGCCTAAATGTTAATTTTAAGTGGTCAGCAATCATAAAATCAAAGAATTTATATATGTTCACTCGTCGCTTTGTGTAAGTTCCAGTCCGAAACAGCGCGGGGGCGCCACACTAAAAAACAAATTATATGTGGTTTTGTATTACTCAATATAATCTATATAGTTTTTGACCAGCGAATGTGTTGCAAATGTGAATTTTGTTTTTTTGTCCGTCATTAAAACGGTGACGGCGCCTCAAATTACATTTTCATCTACAGGTTACAAACTAGTTTTTGTAGATATATAGACGGAGCGCTCAGTTTTTCCTGTGGTAAAATGCATTTGGCCAAAATCGCATTTTATAAAAGATGAAATGCTACTGTCTATGCCACAGGCTATTTAATGTTGGCTATGTATTGGCTATGACTAGATGGCAAATGCTAGCCCTCTCTCTCAGGCGACGTCCCACATGTCTCAGTCAGTGAGATCAGTCAGACATCAACATAAATAAAAATATGAGCCTTTATAGACATAGTGTTTTAGTAGTACTTATTCAAACAACAAGATATTTATTTACCCTTCGCAAAACTTTGTTTCAGCTCAGCTGTTGTCTACTGTGGCGGCTGCTGTGGAACTTCAGTTGATTCTTGAATATAGAGGGGCCGGAGTTATCAGCTTACTGACATCTTGAGGATCGAATAAGATTTAACACAAG
The DNA here is from genome assembly GCF_018340385.1 of Cyprinus carpio. NCBI lineage: Eukaryota > Metazoa > Chordata > Actinopteri > Cypriniformes > Cyprinidae > Cyprinus > Cyprinus carpio. Next base: position 943,723 of record NC_056583.1, read on the forward strand.
CTCGTTTTAAGAACAACTTTCATTTTGCTAAATATTTGTAAAACAGACAACAGACGTAAAGGGTGACCAATAGCAGTTTGTAATAAAAAAAAAACACTCAAAAAAGGGCACTTCAGAGTGTAGCAAGGGCAAAAAGGGCATGTGCTCTGCACAGGTTGAGCCCTACCTGTGCACGTGCCTGCTGATGTTTGTTTTTGTGTTTTCAGGTTACACCTATTGCAGGTTTACAACCTAAGCGAGCTAACACATTGATTATTTTAACTGACGGCTAAACGTCTCACACATTCTATTATTTTAAACTTGTTTTGATTTTCAGATTTTTAAAAAGAGCCTCTAACACTAGCATTTTCATCTTATTCTATTCTTTTAATTCTGATTTTAATTTTTTAACACTAGCATTTTCTATTCTTATTCTATTCTTTTAACTTGTTTAATTTTAATTTTAAAAAGAGCCTCTAACACTAGCATTTTCTATTCTTATTCTATTCTTTTAACTTGTTTGATTTTAATTTTAACTAGCATTTTCTATTCTTATTCTATTCTTTTGACTTGTTTGGTTTTTTTAAGAGCCTCTAACACTAGCATTCCCTTTTCTTTTTCTATTCTATCTACTTGTTTTTCTTTTTTTATATAAACACCCCCTTGCTACGTGTACTGTGTTATGCTAACGGAGACGCGTCACAGCACTTTCATATTATTGCCCTTTTGTTGGTTCTGATTGCTTCTATTGTCCTCGTTTGTAAGTCGCTTTGGATAAAAGCGTCTGCTAAATGACTAAAAGTAATTGTAATATTGGCAAGTGCTCTAACACCTGTCCCCTCTCTACCTCTGACACAGTCTTTCGTGCAGGTCTTACAAAATACATACAATTCTGAATACATAATACAATTAAATTGTTTTTCTACTCAGAAGGCTGAACAGGGAGAAAACAACAAACATAATAATAATAAACTCACAAAACATACATACAGATACATAAAATAATGAATCTAACCTTAATGTATTTAATCCTGGAAATAAATAGACAGTAACAGAATTTTGGAAACTTTCAATTAATCTTAATTTATTTTATTTTGACTATTTTAGGTTAAATTTTTTTTTTTTTTTTTTTTAGGCAAAATTGAGCAGCAGTTGTGTTAATTTTTGTTTTTTCCTGAATTCTAAAGAAATACTACAGATTATGTCAAACTAAATTATTCGTTAATAATTTATATTGATTATTATGATATCAGGACAGTTGTATCACACTTGCATTTTAGATTTTATATCACCCAAAATATCAAAATGCATTTTTAATTCTATTCATCAGGCATTCAAGAAGTCACTGTATTTAATTTTTGCATAAATGAATAGAAAAAATGGGTTCCGGTTTATTTTACTGTGTCCTTGTTACATAAATAAGTACAGAGTGATATGAATTAACAGCATGTACTTTCTATAGGTTTAGGGCTCAGTTTTTAATTGCTTGTAAATATGAACTGTTATTACAAGGACACATTAAAATAAAGCGTCACTGACCCTAAATAGTGGCCTCAGACTTTGAACCCCACTGTACACACAATCAATCAATCAATCAATCAATCAATCAATCAAACCAAAGTCTATCTATAAATGGAGCTCCACCTCAGTTTAAAGGAATCTTACCTTTTCAAACGGACAGTAGCTGTAATGCTTTATTGGACTGGTGCAAATGAAGACATCTGTACTGAGTGAAGGAAAGAGAAACTAAGAGTCAGTAATCTACAAACCAAATATTTACTCATTTACTAGCTGCGCTTATCTGTCTCTTATGCAAGACGGGTGGTTTATAACAGGGTGGATTAGCTCATCAGAGACGTGCTTTGATAAACACTTCAGAGTAACACATGAAATGAATCACACAACTAGTTAAAGTTAGTTGTGGTTGAACTTACTTCTCCATCTTGGACATCTCCTTCACTGCCTCCACTCCTCCAGGAAGAGGCTCCAGCTCCAGGAAGAAGTTTTTTGACTCCCAAATGCTGATGGCCTTTTCCTGCAATCAATGCGAACTCTGATTATCTTAGTTCAACACATAAACATATTTTCATCAATATTTCCATCTACTGAACACGTCATTATTATTTGACTTTATCAGTTTAAACTTGATTTTCATCATCAGTAATGCAATTCAAAGTGGCTGCAAAGTGGAATAAATGCATCATTGCAAGTTGTCAACTTAATAGAGTTTTTAAATATATTTATATTTAACAAATATAGTTTAAGTATATAATATTTTAATTTATTATAATATGTTTTAATATATTTATTATATTAGTATAATGTTTTAATTTATTATTTAATTCATTATATGTTTTAATTGATTTATTATATTAGTATAATGTTTTAATTTAATATTAATTTATTATGTTTTAATTTATTTATTACATTAATATAATGTTTTAATGTATTATTTAATTTATTATAATATGTTTTAATTAATTTATTATATTAATAGAATGTTTTAATTTATTATATAATTTATTATAATGTTTTCATTTATTTATTATATTAGTATGTTTTAATTAATTTATTATATTAATAGAATGTTTTAATTTATTATTTAATTCATTATAATATGTTTTAATTGATTTATTATATTAATATTTTTTAATTTATTATGTAATTTATTATAGTATGTTTTAATTTATTTATTATATTAATATGTTTTAATTTATTTATTATATTAATAGAATGTTTTAATTTATTTAATTTATTATAATATGTTTTTATTTATTATTGAATTTATTATAATATGTTTTAATTTATTTATTATATTAATAGAATGTTTTAATTTATTTATATATTAATATAATGTTTTAATTTATTTATTATATTAATATAATGTTTTAATTTATTATAATATGTTTAAATTTATTATTTAATTTATTATATTAAGACATTCATTTAATTACAGTAGCTATTTTAAAATACATTGGTAGATCACTATCCCTGATGAAAAAATAAGAAAAAAACAAAACAAAAATCAGCTTTGGTTTAATCTGGTCTCAGGTCTGGTTAAACTGCTGGTGTAACTGGACAGAAAGCCAGTCTCTTGGTCTGACCAGCTGTCAAAATAACCCAAACCCTTCCAAAATTAGCCATCAGACTAGTCTGTGTGGTTTAGGAGACCAGCAAAACCAGTTCAGGGTAATTTAACCCTTTAAATCCTACTGTATCATATTTCTAAATGATCAAAACTTTGCTGTTAAACACCTGTCGCACACAATCTACTCCATTCCTTCTGTCTCTGATCGATAGTTTAGAGTTTTATCAACTAAAAGTATAATTTGTCCAGCTTCTCGGGTCTTTCCGCTGTCAAATCTTGACTGGTTTTGATCAAGTAATCATCAGAATAACATCTGGACTTTGTATTCCTATGTAAGGTTGAAGAAAGGTTCTCATCAGTCGGGTTTCCGCATGTACTCACACACAGGTCCCTCCTCATGTCTCCATACTGCGAGGACACCCAGAATCCTCTTCTGTCCTCTAGAGGTATAAAGGGCTCGCTGGGAAACCTCTCCCTGTACTTGTTCAGGAATCCTCCCTCGAAGTCCGCGATCACACCATCCATGTCCAGCAGCACTCGCAGCCTGCGCTTCTCCCGATCCTCCTCCGCCCCAGACTCTCTTGAACTCGCACGAAGCGGCTTGTTTTGTAGCGGGATGGTGCTGACTGCGTTAGCTCGTCTCATTGTGTCGGCTGTCTGGTGTTTTGCGCATTGTAAAAGTACGGAGCCCTGCACGTCACCTGTAGGAAAAAAAAATCACTCCGTGGCGACAGTTTTGCAATCCGTCCCCTCAGTTTATAAACCGTGCTCACGAATTCTTAAACTGTTCCCTCGGTTTAACAAATCGTGCCCACGGATTAATAAACCGTACCCACGATTTCATAATCCGTGCGCTCAGATTTTGTATACCGTAGCTACCTTCGGATTTGTAAACTGTACTCACGGATTCATGCAGCAAGTTCAAAGGTAGCCTACGTGTTAACATACAGTTTTATTGACTATTATTATGTGGAATAGTCCTACAGCAAATTTAATAAGAAAGATGTGCATCAAAATCTTGTTTAATTTGTGATAATCTTAGCACTTGATTATTATTGTATAATAAACCTGGCATTGTGACTCTGGAGTAATTTGTTCCTCTTTTGTAAGTCGTTTTGGATAAAAGTTTCTTATGCATAACCTGTATAATAATATGTAGTAATAATAATAATAATAATAATAATAGTTATTTTTATTATTATTATTTTAATTTATAGGCTAAATAAATGAGTGCACTTAAGACAGTAAAAATGTTTGGCATAAAATAATTAATGAATGCTTTATTTTTAAATATCTTTTTACAGTTTTGGAAATGTGTTTGTGTAGCCTACTATTCTTTATTAACATGAAGAGTTATTTTGGTGATTTTATTATACAAGCTTTTCCCCCAGAGTTAGATGCACGCTTCACTGTTAATTTTATTATTAAATAATTAGGCCTATTATAACATTGCTTTTTACCTTTTTTTATTTTATTTTTTTTATTTATTTATTTTTTTATTTTATTTTTTTTTTATTTTCTTCTATTTAGCGTTTATTTTAGGCTATAAAACACAGGCGGTGGTGTCTTATCCTATTGGTAATTAATGTAAAATAAACGCTAAAAAGAAGACTGTTTTGTGAGTGCGGATCATGGTCTCATATGATACTATGAAAAATAATGTTTAATAAACAGAACTGAATCTGCCGGTGGGGGCGGATCCACAAATCCGTGAGTTTATAAATCCGAGGGAATGGATTGTGAAAGAGTGCACACGGATTATGAATTCGTGGGTACGGTTTGTTAAACAGAGGGAACAGTTTAAGAATTCGTGAGCACGGTTTATAAACTGAGGGGACGGATTGCAAAACTGTCACCACGGATTGATTTTTTTTCTCCTACAGGTGATGTGCAGGGCTCCGTATTACTTCAATTCAATTTGTGAAAAACCGCGTTTAATAGGGGAACCCCTTGTGAAAGACTACATTTCCCATGATCCTGCAAGAAGTTGACGCTGAAACTCTTCAACGCCCGCCCACTCGAACACTGAAACAACTGTCGTTTTTGTAGTTCTTTTCCTTATTACTAGGTTGGCTTCTTATTATTCTTAAATTTCTGAACGCTACTATCTATCTATCTATCTATCTATCTATCTATCTATCTATCTATCTATCTATCTGTCTGCCTCACTAACCAACCTTATCAACTAGCTTAAGACATGCTAGCAATATGCTTATAATAATATCAATGTGCTAAATCATGCTAACAACATTATAATCATGCTAGAGACGTTAACAGCATGCTAATCATCTCAGAAACACGATTAATCATGCTAGAAACAGCCCAACAACATTCCAATCACATTAGAAACATGCAAGTGACATGCTAATCATGTTAGAAACATTGTAGCAACATGCTAGTAACAGGCTAATCATGCTAAAAACATGTTAGCAACATGTTAATCATAGTAGAATAATGTTAGCAAGATGTTAGTCATGTTAGAAGCATGTTAACATGTTAATAATGCTAACAACATGCTAATCATGCTAGAAACATGTTAACAACATGCGAATCATGTTAGAAATACACTAGCAACATATTAATTATGTTAGAAACATGCTAGCAACATGCTAACAACATGCTAATCATACTAGAAATATGTTAACAACATGCTAATCATGTTAGAAATACACTAGCAACATAGCAATCATGTTAGAAACATTCTAGCAACATGCTAACAACATGCTAATAATGCTAAAACATGTTAGCAAAATGTTAATCATAGTAGAAACATGTTAGCAACTAGGGTGGCCATTCGTGCCAGTCCCGCCGGACACGCCCGAACATGTTTTCGGGTGCGTTCTCCGGAAGTCGTGTTGGTCGACCTCATACGTCATCAAGGTTTAATATTTCGGGTTCAATTTCAGAAAAGCAACCATTACATTTCAAGGTAAGAATGAAACTACAATGATTGTATGTCTTAAAAGAAATAAATCTTAATTTTCTAATGTATTTTAACTGAAATGTGAGAACCTCGATGACGTATGCGGTCGACCAACGCGACTTCCGGAGAACGCACCTGAAAACATGTTCGGGCGGGACTGGCACGAATGGCCACCCTATTAGCAACATGCTAGCAAAATGCTAATCATGCTAGAAATACACTAGCAACATATTAAACATGTTAGAAACATGCTAGCAAAATGCTAATCATGCTACCAACATGCTAGAAACAGACTAAACATGTCAATCACATTAGAAACATGCTAGCAACATGCTAACAACATGCTAATCATGCTAGAAACATGCTGTCAACATCTATCTAATCCATCTAAATTTTCAAGCTTTTAAAGCTTTGCTTTAAACTTTCATGCTAGGCTTTCTCACGCCAACCTAGAGTTTGTGTTGACCAATTTTTTTATCTAGTTAAAAATGTTAGTTATTTTCCTCAGTAACGCTGGTAAGTTTACAGTCTTGTGATTTAGTCTTTTTGACTGATTTTCAAATGCTTTTTTGGTCTGTAATGTTGTGATTCACTTACGGCTTATAAAAGTTAGACAGACCTTATGGGAAAATTAATGGGGGAAATAAAATACGCCGAAATAACTTATTATTTGTGGCTATCTTGCGCTTTTTTCTCCTCTAAAATAATGTAAAATATAACGCATTAATCTATAATACATTAAAGTTTTATTTAACAGTGATTTTATTGAAATATTTAAAGGAGCCATGTGTAATGTCTGGCAAAAAAATCAAGTCATACTCCACATTCCATACCAGATGGGGGCAGTATGCCTCAATAAAGTGAATTGGTCTACTCTAGAGTAACAAACGAGAAACGGCATAGTCTCTATGCTCCGCCCCTACCTTCACAACAACCCTAGAGCCATAGCCGAAGCCTAAAGGACGTTTTGCCTCCAGAGGAACGTTGGGTGATGTCAAGTGATTTTGAAACATGACATCTTCAAGCTACTCCCCTTCACCTTTACCAGTGAATATGTTTCATATTCGTTTTGTTCATATTACATTTTGAATTGTATATACACATTATTTGAATTAAATTAATTTGACAGACAGCATTCTGTCAACATCAGACAGCTGATGTTGGCCAAGCTAGCACCAACCAACGTAACCAGAGCTGCCAACTCTCAAGCATTCACCGTGAGACACACGCAATTGACTCTTTTCACACGCTTTCAAAAACTTGACCGCTCTGAATATAGTGAGTGAGTGCGCGCACAGGCGAGCGCGCGGCCGGGGCGCTCTCTCTCTCTCGGGTTCATTATCATCGGAGACATTTCAAGCTTCTTAGGTAATGTTACATTTTAGCATCAGCTTGGTAGAGACGGGCTTTGGTAGATAACAGGTGAAAACCGGATCGGATCTGTGGGTAAGTTATAGCTAGCTTACTATCAAACGCAGCTACGGTTAGCCATCGCTAACATTAGCACGTTTATCGAACAGCCTTCGATACATTTCTATGTTATAACTTCCCGAAAAAAAATACGCAAACATATAAAACAAACTTCTAGCGAAATACTAACAGCATCTTACTTACCAATCCAAAAGAAATGTTGCAAGTTCGGAGTCGAAGCTCATTTCTTTCAAGTCCATCAGTTGTCTCCAGCGATGGAAAGGCAGTGCCGATGTTTACTCTGTTTCGGCTCCTTTTCTTATCGGATTTGATTTGTGATTCCGAGCGCGGTTGCTTGACATCAGCTTCAAGTACGCCCACAAGCCGTGCGAGTTATTCGTGTATTGCAGGTTGGCTGGTGGTTATGTTGCCCGCATATCGCCTCCCATGGCCGAAACTGGTATTACGACACCTGTCGGGCCGTGGCTAGTAATGCTAATGCTAATTAAGGTTGATATCTCTGCAGCACTATAACTTGACATTTTTTTAATGACATCATCGCCCTTATTTCTTCTCATTTTTTTGATGCGTGTAGGTCATTTTTTGGATATTTTTACCTCAATTTTTACACATGGCACCTTTAAGGAAAGTAAATATTACAGGAAAGATCCCGTGCCTGAAATCTCGCGGAATCTGAGCTGTCACTCAAACCTCGCGATATTTGAATGCGGTTGGCGGCTGAGGGCCCGTCTCTTCTGTACAGGAAAACAGCTTCTGACATTTGAATGAAAAACACCCTCCCAGAAGCGCAAAACGATGGCTTCGGCTCTGGAGCAGTTCGTGAATAACGTGCGGCAACTCTCCGCTCAAGGTACCTTCTTTTACACGGCTCTCCAACACTCGGGCTAACCAATACATGCGCTGACTAGCTTGATGCTAAAAGCCGTTAGCGCGATAGCATGCTAGTTGTTTATATCCCAGACAGTAACACATGGTATTTGTTTATCTTATTCCATTCGCCCAACCAGAAATAAAAACAAATAAATGTTGCAGAATACTTACACATCGCATCTTCTAAGTACCTGAAGCGATTAGCTTTACTCCAGCGTGATGACTGGACGTGTCATGATAGCTGAGTCATTTATAAAATATGAGATAAAATACCATCATAGCAATATTACTCTGAGTTTTCTGTCATGTAGAGCCAATCTGCAAGAAGAAGGACATGCTATCGTCGTTCAAAGCTACATATGAGATCTTAATAGCATGTATATTTGTATTAAACTGATGTGTTTTCATGCACAATGCTGTGTTTCTCAGGTCAGATGACTCAACTGTGTGAGCTGATCAATAAAAGCGGCGAGCTTCTGGCCAAGAATCTCTCCCATCTGGACACTGTTCTCGGAGCGCTGGACATCCAGGAACATTCCCTCGGGGTTCTAGCTGTCCTGTAAGCCAGCGACTCATTGAATCCTGTTAGATCGAGGGTCTTTTCTAAACCCGTCGGGTAGAGTTGATGATTCTTTTAATTGTTATTGCAGGTTTGTGAAGTTTTCCATGCCAAACATCCCTGATTTCGAGACCCTGTTTTCCCAAGTCCAGCTCTTCATCAGCACCTGCAACGGAGAGCACATCCGATACGCCACAGACACATGTATGTGAACACGGCATTTGCATAGTACTTTTTAATCTGTGCTTTTATTTTCTGTTTTTTTATTCCTGTGTGCAGTTGCTGGTCTGTGCCACCAGATGACAAACGCTCTCGTAGAAAGAAAACAGGCAAGTGTCTCTTTATCGTTTCGGGGGTTTTCTTTAAATGGCAAAGCTGACATTCAGTTGTCTTCTGTCTCACAGCCCTTACGTGGAATAAGTATACTTAAACAGGCCATAGACAAGATGCAGATGAACACAAACCAGCTTACCTCAGTGCACGCAGACCTGTGTCAGGTGAGTCTGAAACCAGATGAAAAAACTGGAAGAATGATATTACAGATGCATTAAGTAATTTAAAGTTGTAAGTAAAGGAATAGTTCACCCAAAGTACTCATCCTCAAGCCATCAGAGATCAGGATGAGTTTGTTTCTTCATCAGGTTTGGAGAAATGTAGCATTGCATCACTTGCTCTGCAGTGAATGGGTGCCGTCAGAATGAGAGTCCAAACAACTGATAAAACGCATTACAATAATCCACAAGTAATCCACAGCACTCCAGTCCATCAGTGAACATCTGGAGAAGACAAAAGATGAAACAAATCCAGCATTAAGATGTTTTTAACTCAAATACATAGAGTCTATAATCCATAATAACACTTCCTCCAGTGGAAAAGTGCATCTGCTGTTGTCTCTCACATCAAAATCCAGACACATATTTGTTTAGAGCTGTTTAAACACTGCTTGATCTGTGCAGATTTCTCTCCTGATTCACACCAGAACACTTTTTCACTGGAGGAAGTGTTATTATGGATTATAGACTCTATGTATTTGAGTTAAATACGTCTTAATGCTGGATTTGTTTCAGCGTTTGTCTTCTCCAGATGTTAACTGATGGACTGGAGTGCTGTGGATTACTTGTGGATTATTAGCTGCTTTTCCACTGTGGGGCCAGTGCGATCCAGGGCTTAAAACGGGCCGGGTGGGGCTAATAGCCACGGGCCAGTAGCACAAGGCCAAAATAGTGCTGCTTTTCCACCGTCGGGCCAGAAGCTGCGCTGCGTGTCACTAAAACCCGCCCTTTACACGCCTCTCAGGAACAACGTCCAACGTCCATCGTTTCACCAACAAAGAGAAGTTATCAGAAAACTAATCAGAAATAAATCACTGGAACATGCGCGATCACAAAACGAATATGATAACAGCGGCCTTTTGTTTTGCATGCTTTGTTAAATATTCAAATTCAAAAGCATCGATGTTTTATTATAAGTGATACATTGATCATAATGAATTAATTTATCAGGACTCAAAATTTGTCACAGAAATAAATGTATTTCTATTTTATTTATTTATTTTTAACGCTGAAGCGTTATGAAAATAGCCTGCTATTCAGTCGAGACTGTTTCTGTTTATTTGTAGTCACATACATCACATTTACAATGATAATTTCTCTATTTTTATAAAAGCTCATGAACAAAGACCATTATTATATTTTTATGACATAGGCTACGTGGAGCTAAACTATCGAGATGAGACTTATGACAGATAAAATATGTTACTACATGATTGTGATAGAGAATAAGAAGCTGACGTCTGATTTCTTCAAGCGGTCACATTTACCATGTTTACTATGGTAATGTTAATACCTTATAAATATTTCTGCCTTTTACGGTGATTATAATCCACATCGGATCGCGTTATTTCAAACACTCGCTGCTGACTGAAAGTGAGTTTTGAGCTCAGCTTATTTTTTAAAAGTTTTTAATGCTGGTGTTATAGCTGTTATCTTTCTGAAATGAACTGCGCTGACGCTCTCCAGACGCGAAGAAACTCCGCCTTTGTTCATAACCACTCCTCTAGCCCCAGATGGCCCGCTTTTGGCCTGACAGTGGAAACGCGGCTATTGTGATGTTTTTATCAGCTGTTTGGACTCTCATTCTGACGGCACCCATTCACTGCAGAGCAACTACATGGAATACACAGTCATATATAACACTGTATTAATTGAAAATAATCTGAATTTTGATATAGAAATAAATTATGCAGAATTTAGAGGTGAATATCGTCTAGTACCATAAAAATACAATCCCCTCAAAATAAAAATGTAAATAACAATTATTATGAAAAAAATACCGGCTAGTACAAAAACCACGTGACCACAGAGGATCACAGATGTGCTGAATGCCAGAGGGTCAAACAGTCTTGATGTTTATTGTGTGACTAATGATTTGACGCTTTATTTACAGTTATGTCTGTTAGCGAAGTGCTTCAAACCCGCGGTCCCGTTCCTGGAGTTAGACATGATGGATATTTGCAAGGAGAACGGAGCGTACGACGCGAAGCACTTTCTGTGTTATTACTACTACGGAGGCATGATCTACACGGGTCTGAAGGACTTTGAGCGGGCGCTGTATTGTTTTGAACAGGTATGTATTTGTATGCATACAGTATAGTCCTGCCTCTGTTATTGCTTGGACGATAGAGCTGAAGTCTTTAATAGATGTTGACCTTTTGGTGATATTCAACATCTGCTCAAAACTCAACATTTTAGTTTAATTTATTCATTTTTTAAATTATTTTAACGCAGTTTTAATGTACAACCTAACGATTCATTCAACTGATTCATTCATTCAACTGATTCATTCAGACAGCTGATTCATTCAGAAACGAATCAAATGACTGTATTTATGAATGAGATTTGTTAAAAAAAACACAGATTCATTCAGTAACGAATCACGAACAATAGTTCTACTGTGGCTTTGATTTGAAAGCCTTATTTTGTTTTGAGCAAAATAGACAACATTGTGTCTAAAATGCAACAGAAATAATTGCGATTTCGTGATGTTCACAATTAATGTTTGAGAGTAATTATTCCATCACCATGTTTAATTTCACAGTTCATTCTACTCTTTTAGAATTATGAAAGCCTTTCTTTTTATGACATTTAATATCATTATTTTTTCTGAAATGGTTTATGTTTTTTTTTGGTGGTTGTTGTGTTGCTATTTATTCATTTTTAAAAGTATTTTTTATCTAAACATTAGTTATGTCTCAATTTATTCAATAATGTTTAATACAAGAAGTAAAATTATTGTAAAAAATAAAAAAAAAATCTCGGCATGTTTTTCACTAACTCAACAGAGACATGTAAACATTTTGAGATTTGTGCATAAAAATACACATTAATAAACAATAGCATTTACCTACACGCTAAAACATTTGATGGAGATTTGCATTAAGTGATGGCACTAATGAATCATAATCAATTGATTCAGAAAAACTGATTCACCAAAATGAAATTTAATGAAACATAATGACAAATAAAAAGCACATTTAATCATTATGAATGTATTGTAAACACCCAGTGTATTTTTCATTTTCATGTCTTAATTTTCTATTAAATGCACGCACCTATTTTGTTCTTTCTGTCTGTTTTCAGGCAATAACCACTCCAGCGATGGCTGTCAGTCACATCATGTTAGAAGCATACAAGAAGTACATCCTGGTGTCTCTCATCCTTCACGGCAAAGTGCAGCAGCTCCCCAAATACACCTCACAGATCGTGGGCCGCTTCATCAAGGTGAGTGTTTCTGCCTCGACGCCGTGGTTTGGATCGACTGTAAAGACCCCGTGAGCTCATCATGTTTTCTGTCTGTGTGTGTGTGTGTGTGTGTGTGTGTGATGTGAACCCCTCAGTAACGCTTACCACGAGCTGGCTCAGGTCTACGCCTCCAACAACCCGTCCGAGCTGCGCGCTGTGGTCAGCAGACACGGCGAGACGTTCACACGAGACAACAACAGCGGCCTGGTCAAACAGTGCCTGTCCTCGCTCTACAAGAAGAACATTCAGAGGCTCACCAAGGTCTGGAGATGCTCTGCGTCTATTATTATTATTTTTTTCTTTTTATTTATTTATAAAGGGACCATGAACAATTTTTAACATAAAATTTCCATTTCATGTATTGTACCGGATTTAGCCAAGGGCTATTTTTCATCCGTAGTCCCCGTTATAGCAACATATCGTTAGTAATTCATTGCAGATTAATCACACCTCAGTGAAATGAAATGACCCCCAAAAGATCATTTGAAGTCATTATTGTGTTAAAAGAGAAAAGCGTTGAATAGACATTGCAAGAAAGGAGCTTTTTAAACAACTTTTAAGGCTACGATGTGGCCATAACATTGTTTTCAGAAGCGCTTCTCTAGTGGCCTTCATTAGGACGGCGTAAATAATGCTGAGATTAATGGGTTTTTAAGAAATATTAATGAAATATTGAAATATGATACTAAAAAATTCCAGTAGGAGTCACCAGTCATAATGAGTGAATCATTCATTCAACTGATTCATTCAACTGATTCATTCAGAAACGAATCAAATGACTGTATTAATGAATGAGACTCACTCGATTTGTAAAAAAAAAACAGATTCATTCAGTAACGAATCACAAACAACAGTTCTACTGTGGCTTTGAACTTTTTTTTAGTTTTGAGCAAAATAGACAACATTGTGTCTAAAATGTAACAGAAACTGAACTGTTGTATAGAATCAAAAATGCCAGTAGGAGTCATCAGTCTTAATGAGTGAATCATTCATTCAACTGATTCATTCATTCACCTGATTCATTCAGACGCCTGATTCATTCAGAAACGAATCAAATGACTGTTTTTATGAATGAGACTCACTCGATTTGATAAAAAAAAAAAAACACAGATTCATTCAGTAACAAATCACGAACAACAGTTCTACTGTGACTTTGATTTGAAAGCCTTATTTTGTTTTGAGCAAAAATAGACAACATTGTGTCTAAAATGTATGTATAGAATCAAGAATGCCAGTAGGAGTCATCAGTCTTAATGAGTGAATCATTCATTCAACTGATTCATTCAGACGATTGATTCGTTCATGATTGAATCAAATGACTGTATTAATGAATGAGACTCACTCGATTAGTTAAAAAAACACAGATTCATTCAGTAACGAATCACGAACAACAGTTCTACTGTGGCTTTGATCTTTTTTTTCGTTTTGATCAAAATAGACAATATTGTGTCTAAAATGTAACAGAAATTGAACTCTTGTATAGAATCAGAATTTTCGACGTGTTTGCAATCGTGCAGATATTCTGAAAAACAGCACTCTTGCTGGTGTGATATTGCTAAACTATATCACATGGTATAAATATAAGAGAGTGGTTTTTCTTTGCCCTCATATCTTGATTATTAAGCTCTTATAACTGCATTCATCATCATGGAGTCAGCTGCATCACGTTGATCAGAAACTGCATCAATATTTTCTCATAATTAAATGCACGGCCCTAATTTTTAGGTAATTTGTTCTTGTGACTGACAGACGTTCTTGACATTATCCTTACAAGACATGGCGAGTCGAGTTCAGCTCTCCGGCGCTCAAGAAGCCGAGAAATACGTCCTGCATATGGTAAGAACTCAGCCTCGTCCGGGTTATTTTACACCTGAATCATATTTATTCAACATCTGAGGTTTGTGAGCGCTCGAATCTTTGCTCTTTCGTCTCTCAGATCGAGGATGGAGAGATTTATGCGAGTATCAACCAGAAAGATGGCATGGTCTGTTTCCATGACAACCCTGAGAAATACAACAACCCGGCGATGCTCCACAAAATCGACCAAGAGGTTAGTAACGAGGCTAATGTACGAGAGAACAAGACTGAAACCTAAAATTAGACACGAGAGGACAGCATGCGGTATATATTTACAGCTCCTTAATTTTCTTATCTTCCTAATCACCATTTCTTTCCAGAATATCTGAGAGAATTATTAATAACATGCATAGCAAGCATGAATACATTATAAAATGCTCAACGAATAATACTCTGAAGATTAGGGAAGTAACGATGGACGATAAAAAAGTTGTTATTTGATGCATTTCAGTTTCACAAATGTGCAGCATTTTGTCGGAGAAATAATAAAAGGACATATTTTCATTTATAACTGTGACATCCCTACTGAAGATCATAAATGAGATGAATAAAACTATTTATTATTATGTAATATTAAAAATACAGTAAAAACTGTAATATTGTGGAAAATTACAATTTAAAATAACTTTTTTATTATAATATTAAACAATTGAAATATATTATAAATACAGTAAAATATAATATGAGAATATTACAATATAAAAATGTTTTCGATTGTAATGTTTCTATTTTCATTTATTATAATATAAAAATTATGTTATAATTATACAATATATAAAATACTGATATAAATACAGCAATGTTGTGAAATATTATTACAATTTAAAATAACTTTTTTTTTATTAGAATATAAAATAATTGTAATATATTATAAATACAGTAAAAGTGGTAATATAAGATTATTACAATATAAAATAAAGGTTTTCTATTGATATATTTCTGTTTTCATTTATTATAATATAAAAATAATGTTATATAATTATACAGTATATAAAATACTGTTATAAATACAGAAATGTTGTGAAATATTATTACAATTTAAAATAACTTATTCTTTTATTGTAAAATAAAACAATTGTAATATAAATACAATAAAAGCTATAACATGAGCTTATTATAATATAAAATAAATGTTTTCTATTGTAATATTTCTGTTTTCGTTTATTTTATTTATTATAATAAAAATAATGTTATATAATTATACAATATATAAAATACTGTTTTAAATACAGTAATGTTGTGAAATATTATTAGAAATTAAAATAACTTATTTTTTAGTATAAAATAAAACAATTGTAATATAAATACGATAAAAGCTGTAACATGAGATTATTACAATATAAAATAAATGTTTTCTATTGTAATATTTCTGTTTTCGTTTATTTTATTTATTATAATATAATATAAAAATAATGTTATATAATTATACAATATATAAAATACTATAATAAATACAGTAATTTTGTGAAATATTACAATTTAAAATAACTTCCTGTTTAGTATAAAATAAAACAATTGAAAAACAAAAAAAGCTGTAACATGAGATTATTACATTATAAAACAAATGTTTTCTATTGTAATATTTCTGTTTTTGTTTATTTTATTTATTATAATATAAAAATAATGTTATATAATTATATAATAAAATACTATTATAAAGACAGTAATTTGAAATATCATTCAAATTTAAAATAACATTCATTTTCTATTTTATAGTGTTTAAAGAAAATAAGTTTTCTATATTAATTGTAAATCTGTGGTGTTCAAAATCTACTTTAACACTTTGCAGGTTTTAGGATGATTCTGCACTACCTGAAAAGCGATATAATGTTAACGCACCGCTGCATTCTATAATATTTGTTAAAGACATCAGTCTATTTTGACTCTAAGGTTTCTGAGTCTGATGTCCCGCTGTTATCTGTCTCTGATGCAGATGCTGAAATGTATAGAGCTGGATGAAAAACTAAAGTCCATGGATCAAGAAATCACCGTAAACCCCCAGTTTGTGCAGAAGGTAGAAGCTTGTGAATCGTCGGTTCAGTTACAGACGTGTGAAGGGCAAGCCGTATAACCAGATTCTGTGTTTCAGAGTATGGGGATGCAGGAGGATGACGTCGGCAGCAAGACGTCGAGCTACTCTTGAGGCCTTCGGGCGGACCGCTGCGTTACTCGCGTCCCCTTCCTCGCCCCTAAGCTGGAAACCCTTCATGAGAGCAAAATCAGTTTGAATGTGGACTATATATCGGAGGAAAGCATAAATGTGTGGAATGAACGTTTTTTTTTTTTTGGTTTTGTCACTGCGCACCGTAAACGAGAACTCCTTTTTGTCAGTGTTTATTTATCAGTGCTTGGTTGATGTGCCACTGCATCATTTCTGCTCATGCAAATAAAGAGACCGGACTCCTTTGTTCAAAAGAGTTGTCGAGATTACATTCGAATGCTTGTCTTTATTGCACAACACAACTCAGAGTGAAATAAACACACCGTCTTACGATCTTCTGAGTGATGCATCTTCAAACCCATGCAAACAGAAGAAAAAACTATTTATTTGTAATGTTGGGGTGTTTCTAGAGAGGAGAGTCTTTGTGTGTCACGTGATGTCATACAAATTAACGTTTGTTTTGCTCAGCGGTGTTAATTTTCTTGTGATATTATTCATAAACGAGTTATTAAAGACATTGGAGTGGATCTAGAGGAAAGTCACTACCAAATCAGATCATAAAAATAAAGGTTTGTCATGTTAAATTTCAATTTACTTTTACTTCGGTGTAATTTTTTTTAAAAATTTTTTTGTTTTTTTTATTTTTATTTTACTTTACTGGCTTCGTTTATTTGTAATATTATTTTTAAATGATTTATTGATATTGAGAGTGTTTCTCGGTCTTATAATATTGTACATTGCCATGTCACTACCACATAAGATCATAAAATCTTGTAATATTATTTATAAATCATTAGTCGATGGCATATATTCCGTGTCACTGCCACATTAGATCATTAAATTGAGGTTTTGGCTAGTTACATTTCAATCAACTTTCTTGTAATATTATTTATAAATGATTTATTGATGATATTGTGGTGTTTTTTATGCCAGTACCACATTAAACCACAATATTGTCAATATTAAAATTATGCCTTTAATTCATTTATATATATTAATTTTTTTTTGTCGTGTTAAATTTCGATTTATTTTCATGCAATGCTATTTATAAATAATTTATTGATGATACTGGGTTGTTTCTTGAGAGGAAAGTCTTGTATTCTGTGTCACTACCATATTAGATCATTAAAAAAAATGCAAATAGGCTAAAATGTCTTTAAGTTTGTAGTTTATTTATGGGCCTGAGATGTTCCAGACATAATATGTGATCAACAAAACAATGTAGGCTTTCTAATAACAGACTTATGACTCAAACACACAATCAGCAGTCACGGAATGAGACAGAGCATCTCTCTCATGACAGCACTGTCTCCAGCTTTACAACCCGAAGCAACGCAGGGAGCATGTGGCATGTTTTCTACTTGAATGACATAACCAACAAGAAAAGAAGGCGCGACCGCAGCCAATCACAGGCGCCCATGCGGCGCACAAGCCTTTAAACAATGACAAGCGGTCGCGCCGGCCAATCAGATCTCAGAGTTCTCGAAAGCGGGCGGGCGTTTAACGGAAATGGCACGCGCGGTGGCCAATCGCAGCCGCGCACTGCAAGCCATCCTCCAATCAGCGCTCAACATCGCAAGGTTTGCGTCGCCCACGGTGCTCAGTTGAATTCCATTGCCGTCCATTAAAACAGCCGACTTGGAAAACACAATATCAAAGTGTGTCCAGCGCCACCGCGAGCCCTTGTGCTTAATTCTCGTCAGGGATGAGATATTCATGCCGCGAGGGCGCTGGGGAACGCGCTCCGCATGTGTAAGGCACGCATCTGCGACCCTGTCGCTGCTCGCCGCATTGCCTGGCAAGACGGAACAATTGCTGGATAATTCTCCTCGTGACTTCAGCTGAGCTGATTTCATCGCTGAAATACAGAGGGACTCGCATGTGGTTTGTGTCATGAGTCCGGCAGGGTGCTCCCATGTGAACGGGTTCAAAGTGGACAACTGGAAGCAGAATCTGCGGGTCATATACCAGTGCTTTGTGTGGAGCGGCTCTGCCGAAACCAGGAAACGCAAGGTAAATAAAACGCATCGGCCCGTGCTCATCGATGCCAGGTCGCACTACCCTCTCAAACACAAACGCATGTGTAATTCGCGAGGCTAACGCGGTTTATTTCCATCGAGGGATCTGAATCCGCGTTCATCTGTGTGTGTGCACGCGAGTGGATGCATCGGCTGGCCTGCGCAGACTCCTCATGCATTGGCTTCACAGGGCTGGACGAGGGATGCTTTTCCGCTATCAGTGTTTTTTAGTTGCTTTAGGGAGTTCAATTAGTCATTTCGAGCATGCAACACTTTCCTTGGATCTCGGACGTTGTCTGATGCAAAACGAGACTTGCCAGGCCTAAAAAGCATTGATTGCCCAATACACGAATAGAGGTTTCAGTTTCACAATTTATCACGGAATTTGGCCATTGTGTGGCCGACCTAAGAAGTTATGTTCACTGCCTACACATCTCCACTTTAATATGCCCTTTATTAGATCCATGATGGAGTCTGTGATATCGATTCGCGATTGAGTCGAATCATTTCAGTGAGTCGTTTGAACCGGTTAAAAAAAAAAAAATCGTTCTCGAACTGAACTGAATCGGGCGCCGATTCATTTGAACCGAAACCGTTTTTCGGCTCTGTAACTGTTTACATTGATCACATCCTGATCCAGGTTGACAAACCGCTCAACTAAATGCTTCAACAAGAAGTATTTTTCTAGTAGAACAACATATGACAGTAGTGTAAGAGTCTGCTTCCTGAAGTAAAAATCCTATTCATTTTCTCCTCAGAGGAATTGATTTTTAACAATAACCTGTATACTGTTAAAGACAGACCTATTCTAAACTAAGAGGTTGATAGTCAGTGGAATATGCTTTTGTTGAAGCAATCAGCCTGCATAATTTCAACTTGTTTTCTAAATAAAAGCAAAATTTTTGGTGTGAACTACATTACCCATGATTCAGTGGAAAATCTCCGCCAATCAGAGAACAGAAACAAGCAATAAAACTACATTACCCACGATTCAGCGGAAAATCTCAGCCGATCAGAGAATAGAAACGAGCTATAAAACTACATTACCCATGATTCAGCGGAAAATCTCAGCGATCAGAGAATAGAAACAAGCTATAAAACTACATTACCCACGATTCAGCAGAAAATCTCAGCGATCAGAGAATAGAAACAAGCAATAAAACTACATTACCCACGATTCAGCGGAAAATCTCAGCCGATCAGAGAATAGAAACGAGCTATAAAACTACATTACCCACGATTCAGCAGAAAATCTCAGCCGATCAGAGAATAGAAACGAGCTATAAAACTATATTACCCATGATTCAGCAGAAAATCTCAGCCGATCAGAGAATAGAAACGAGCTATAAAACTACATTACCCACGATTCAGTGGAAAATCTCCACCAATCCGAGAATAGAAACAAGCAATTCATGGCAAAAGAACTCTTAACGCCCACCCTCCTTTGTCTTTCTGTCCGATTTTTAAAGTGTTTTTTTTTTTGCTTCAAATCAAATGTTGTAGTTTTCCCATCATAGCTGGTTAGCTTGGTTCATGGCTTATTAACAAAGACGTTTTTAAACTCAATGGGCTAGTTGCATATAGACACTTCCGGTTTTGCTAAACACCAGTGCAGAGACCTGCAGAAATCCAAATATTACCTTCTATAAATGTTTACAGGATTTATAGCATCACTTAAAATGCAACTAAGATCTACATAGCTATTATTACTATACTATTTATGTTAACTGAGCCAGTGGCATTTGAAGCTCGTGTATGTTTGGGTCAGGCAGTGGTGAATGATTTAAACACACTAATTCGTACTGTTCACGAAATCAAGGTCATGGTGTGCACACACAGCCACACAGTCTGTTTCCGTTACCAATGATATAAATGTACAAATTACTTATTAAATGTTTTAAATATAAATATCTATTTCTCAATTCTGCACATGCATCAGCAGTTTAAATGTTTTTAGATGATAGGCCGTAAAAAGATAAAATTAATAAATACTTATGACTAATTTAAAGATTTGTTTTATTTGTTAATAATCCAAACAATGCGTAAAAATATACTGTATGCTGTGCTGCTTATAGACACGAGAAGATATAATAATTTATGCAACAGATGCTCATTTTCACTAAACCGATAAATATTGATAAAAACACACAGGGAAATACAAACACCGATCTTTTAATAAATGCAAACCTACTAAAGTTAATAAAACATACACTGAGTCCGTAATGCAGAAATCTCTAAGCATCTTGCTTCATAAAAGTATAAAAGCCGAGGTGCAAGGACATTTAACCACTTGCATTACTCGGCAAACGTACAATCACTCATCTTCGGGAGCATTTAAGTGTGCGGTTAAATCGATTCCAGAGAGAATCAAGATGCCTTCGGAAAAATCAAATCAAATCGATTTAGTGTCGCACCCTTACTATTTAATTAGAAAAACATTAATTAAATCTATATATCTAAGTTTCGTATGAAAGTTTCCCCTCACAGTAAATGCGAACGTCGCAAAGACCAGAAGTAAGCACGACCACACTCCTATCCCCGAAGCTCACCGATGCTGTCTTGTGCACCTAGCCTATTGGTACGTTTAGGTGCCAGTATGCCAGACGCTGTGTGATTGCACAAAGAACCATTGATTCGTAAAAAGAACCATTGATTCGTAAAAAGAACCATTGATTCGTAAAAAGAACCATTGATTCGTAAAAAGAACCATTGATTCGTAA
Source organism: Cyprinus carpio (assembly GCF_018340385.1). Taxonomy (NCBI): domain Eukaryota; kingdom Metazoa; phylum Chordata; class Actinopteri; order Cypriniformes; family Cyprinidae; genus Cyprinus; species Cyprinus carpio. Next base: position 965,129 of record NC_056583.1, read on the forward strand.
AAAGAATCATTGATTCTTAAAAAGAACAATTCATTCGTAAAGAACCTATAAATCGTAAAAAGAACCAATGATTTGTAAAAAGAACCACTGATTCGTAAAAAGAACCACTGATTCATAAAGAACCTATAAATCGTAAAAAGAACCATTGATTCGTAAAAAGAACCATTGATTCGTAAAAAGAACCTATAAATCGTAAAAAGAACCATTGATTCGTAAAAAGAACCATTGATTCGTAAAAAGAACCATTGATTTGTAAAAAGAACCATTGATTCGTAAAGAACCTATAAATCGTAAAAAGAACCATTGATTCTTAAAAAGAACAGTTCATTCGTAAAGAACCTATAAATCGTAAAAAGAACCATTGATTCGTAAAAAGAACCACTGATTCGTAAAAAGAACCACTGATTCGTAAAGAACCTATAAATCGTAAAAAGAACCATTGATTCGTAAAAAGAACCACTGATTCGTAAAGAACCTATAAATCGTAAAAAGAACCACTGATTCGTAAAAAGAACCACTGATTCGTAAAGAACCTATAAATCGTAAAAAGAACCATTGATTCGTAAAAAGAACCTATAAATCGTAAAAAGAACCATTGATTCGTAAAAAGAACCATTGGTTCGTAAAGAACCTATAAATCGTAAAAAGAACCATTGATTCGTAAAAAGAACCATTGATTCGTAAAGAACCAATGATTCGTAAAGAACCTGTAAATCGTAAAAAGAACCATTGATTCTTAAAAAGAACAGTTCATTCGTAAAGAACCTGATTCGTAAAAAGAACCACTGATTCGTAAACAACCAATAAATCGTAAACAGAATCATTGATTCGTCAAGAACCATTGATTCGTCAAGAACCAATATAATCATAATTTATTGGTTCCAATTTTTGTTAAACTTCTGCGTAATGACTATGTATTTTCAGTGTTTATCTCCATTAATGAGAGTGGAATGTTTAATGTAAATGTGTATATCGAATGAAAACAGTCTTTGCTTACTTCAATACATTTCTCACGCCAGGAAAGAGTGCGTACGCATGGTCTAGAATGTCTGTAAGGTGCGTACATATTTACGCCAAGTCTATTTTTTATAAATCCCAATATGTGTGTGGAAAATTGCGTAAACAAATTTCTATGCCTTTTTTGTGCATACGCAACGTTTATAAATGAGACCCCCGTTCATGTCTGAAATGAGTCACTGTTCCATCACTTTTCTATGATAGCAAAGCGTGTGGCATCAGATGTCAGTTTAATAACTAACTGTTCTCACCCAACCCGTCTCCCTCTGAGTTATCTTGTAATGTACATCATGATTCATTCGAATCAAATGTCATCCTTCATATGTGTGTCTCATCATGCGTTCTTCTGAAAGAAACGGCAGTCTCGCATGCTAGCAAGGTTTGATATGTCGAACACATATTGATAAAAATCATTCTGTGGATGAATCTTTGGTAGTAGGTTGTTATTAATATAGGGTGCGTGGCGTCATGCTGCCTCAAGTTACATCTGGTTCACTCAGGATTGCATGACTCACTGACACAATTGAGGTCAAGTAAACTGAGTTTTATGAAGGATAATGTGTTCGTATTGCATTATGCTTTGTTTTTTCTAGAAGATGATGTTACTTTTAGCATAATTAAACACTAGTTCTTATCTATAATCCAGCCTTATATAAACTGTTATATTTTACTGCATGCATCAAATTACAAGTGATTATTGCTCACTATGTACTTGATTGTTCTGTACACTCAATGGCACGTCTTTGAAATCCAGATCTCCCCGGTAAACTGTAATTTGGTTTGTATTACATCACATTTGATCTATTAGACACACCCGCTACTATACTGTTTATTTAATGCCATGTTTAGACGTGCTCAAAATGCACAATAAGAAGGAGTTACCCATCCTAGGTCACATTTAGAGGTGCAGCACATTGCATTTGTACTGATGCGTCACAGACAACAGCAGACATCACGGTTTATATATATATATATATATATATATTTCACAGACAACAGCAGACATCACTGTTTTTTTTTTTATATTTATTTTTATTTTTTTATTTGTATTTTTTTATTTTTGGTATATTTTATTTATGTGTATGTATATATGTATATATATGTATATATGTATATGTATGTGTATATTTGTTAAATTACATAGATGCTTAGTTTGCATTTATTTATTATTATTTATTATTTATTTATTATTATTTATTTATTTAATATTATTATTTATTTAATATTTATTATTATTTATTTTATATTTATTATTTATTATTATTTATTTAATAATATTTATTTATTTATTTAATATTTATTTATTTATTTAATATTTATTTTTTTTTTTTTTTTTTTTTTTTTTTTTTTTATGTTTATTTTTTTTTTTTTTTTATTTTTTTAAATATATATATATATTACCAAAATTTCTGTATTTTTAAAATGTATGTTTTAATTTAGTTTCATTGGCTTATGTTGTAATGGAAGTCAGAGACACTAAACTGAGGCAGGTTTAGATGTTCACTGGGTCTTTGGGAAACTTGATGATGAAAGTACACAACACACAGTGATGAATTAGTTCATCTCTGTCCATTACTCTTGACTAATGAGCATTTCATACTTAGTTTGCCAACAACACGTCAGTATCAGAATAGCTGTTACTCTGAGGGCCTGGAAACTGGCCTCCATTTGAAAAATTGCACAACTGAAGTTCATCGAAGCCGTGGCAGTGATTAACACCGGCCTGCACTCAAGCTTGTCCAATTACCCGCATGGTCTTCATTTAGCACTAAAGACTGTTTTTATAGAGCGGCTGCTCCACATCTATTCTGCATGTGAAGTTATACGGGCTTCCAGCTCACCATCAATAATTAATTGATCCACGGGCCGTTTGTCATATCGATACGCGCCTCCACACGTCCCTCCGGAGCTTCAGCAGCTCTTCACGGAGAAGCTGAGCGTCCGAAGCGCTCGACAGCAGGCCTCGGAGCAGCTTCTCCAGGCACGGAGGATGTTTTAAATCTGGAAGACGGAGGAGAAGGAGCCATGCGTCTCCAGGAGGAAGGTTTTATCGGCTCATAATTCAGAGCCTTACAAATGCTTAAACACCGCTTTTGTGACTTGAATATGAATCGAGATCGTTTGATCTTTTTTATCCCGTGATATTGTTTTGTTCTCGGGTTTGGGAGGCTGGCTTTGTTCCGCAGACGCTAAAGATTACATTCAAGGCTATACCACAAACTGCAGAACACATTCAGACTAATAAAAGAGAAGTAGACACGGCTAACTTTGACAAAACACATTTTTTAGAAGTTTAAATTTTACTTATTGATTTATTTGAACGTTGCATTACACACACAGCTTTGTAAAATCAATATAAAATTAAACATTTATTTATATTCAAACACTTCAGTTTCTTTACTTTTATTCATTTATATTTATTCATGATTTAATAATATTTAATAATATTTTAGATGTCTTTGTCAGTTGTCAAACTTGTTTGTTTATGAATTATTAAATTTATAATATTTTGTATTTGTATTTTTCATTATTTTTGAGGTTAATTATAGAAATTCAAGTCTTTGAATGAATTGATATCTAAATATTCAGTGCGGGGCAAATTACTTTTAATTATAATTTACTTAAATTATCCGTTACTGATTAAAAATTACATGACAGAAATTGTAGTTTGTGGGATTTCACATATTCAGTAATGTATTCGGACTACTTTTAGATTATTTTTGATTAAAAAAAATTAATTCCATTCTTTATCAACATCATGAAGTGCATTAAACATTGCATTTAAAAAACAAAACAAAAAAAACTGCAGGAGGTTTGATGAGAGTTAATAATAAATTAAATCATAAAAATGTCAAATTAAAATAATTAATTCATTTTAAAATAAAAACAATCAATATAAAACGTGTAAAGTAAAAATAATAAAACTTTAATAATTTGGGGCGAATTAAACTATTATCAATAATTTACTACATTTGTGCAAATGATATTTAATCTATAAAAAAGTAACTAATTTGATATGTAATCTAGGCATTTAAAGTGTGATATAATCTAATTGCAAGTGCAATCTGATTGGATGTAATCAGTTTAAATCAGCTCTGTTAAAAATATCTAGAATATACACACACGCACACACACACACATATATATATATATATATATATATAGAGAGAGAGAGAGAGAGAATTAATAATTGCTATTTCAGAATTATTCATCAATACATTTAATTAATATTTTCATATTACATTATTTGTAAGTAATTTAGGCTTGGACTAAGCCAGGATTAGGCCATAGTTCAATTAGGACATTTAAATAGTTTTTATAAACACATCATAGAAAAAAAACCATTACTGGTGTGTGTCTTGAGACAAAACGAGATCTCAGACCGATTCTAAGATCAGTCAGTGCAAGTTTCCTTCAGCTGAAACAGCTCAGATTTAGTCTGGGACTAGGCTTAAGCCTGTTTATGAGTGTCTTGAGAAGTTTAATTGCGGAGAAGGGCTCGTCTGTGGGATTAAGTGTAATGTGTACGTCCTTCCCATTCAGAAGCAGTCCTTCAGCAGAAGGGGACTCTGGGTAATTACTCTCTCTCTCTTTCTCTGCGCTGATCTCAGTTCTTTAGGCTCTAGCAGGCGTTTGCGTCCCTCATCTGCATGCGTTTGAACTGTCATCCATGCTTTATCATCCGTGCCTTCCCTCTCCGTGTCTCGTTTGTTTCTCCTCTTTCATGTTCCTTGCCTCCCTTGATTCTCCTCATCACCCACGTGCCTCCTGCTTCACTTGTGATCTTGGAAACACCGCGGTGAGCCGGCGATTGGGTGCTCGGTTGCTGCAGAAACTGAGATCAGAACTGGTTTATAGTCCAGACTCTCTGGGCTTATAGAGCCTTGTGAGTGGTTGGCTTTCACACCCAGGCCATGCAAAACCCCCAAAATATATGTCAAAAATATTTTAAATGCATATAAAGTTATTCCAAAGCTAGTCTTATTTAAAATAATGTGATATTAAATTGTTTCAGTCAATAATTATTAAATTAATAATACATAATGCATGCATTGTTACCCTAAACAAGGTCTAATTTCAGCAATTTTATATAGATTTTGAAAATAGACTTTGTTTGTGACAATGCATTATAAATATTCAGTAATATTTTTTTAAATATTCATAGAGTGCCAAGTAGGGTTATTATTGTTAACTAAAACCATAAAAAATGACATTACTTAAAATAAATGTTAACTGAAATAAAATATTAAATATAATTTTTTTTTGTATATATTTAATATTTTATTTCAGTTCACACAGCTAGTAGCCAAGGCTTTCTTTCTAATTTTCGACATTTTTGTTTCTTTTGTAAGTTAAAAAAAAGTAGACATAATTAAGAAAAAAAAATAAAACTAATAAAAAATGACGAAAACAACAACAATTACTAAAACTTTGAAATTAAAATGAAAGAAAATATAAATATTCAAAATATTAACAAATTATAATCTGTGATGTCAATCGGTGATACTAAACTAAAAACCTCAATATGAAAACTAACTTTTGCCGCAATATAAGCACAATGTTACCATATAAAGAATATTAGTATACCTTACTTATCCACAAAATTTTGGCACCAAAATTTTCAGTGACCAACATTTTGGTGCATCCCTATTAAAAGCTAAAAACTCTTTTGACCTCAAAGCACTTCGAACCGATAAGATTTCAGTAGCTATACACAATCTTATTTATTTTTTTATTGAGGGATTTGTTGCATTCGAAATTCAGGTGGCGTTTTTGACCAGTTGGTCGACTTTTGATGTCTGTTTTATTGAATCGGCATCATGGTCTGGTTTCCGTGGATAACACTTGGTCCGCTCCGAGAAGCTGATTTCAGTTCCCACTCTGATTCATTTGTTTGGGATTCATTAAAAAGATCCGGCTCATGAGAGTCATTAGTTTTCGAATCCGATGACACTGATTGCATTGTGTTTCCTTCAAACATGGTACATTACAAGAAGTTAAATTTGATGATTTAAAAACAGGACCCAAACTACACAGTTTAACAGGACAGGCAGCGCTGTATAAATACGCTTTCACACAGAATAAGAGATTGATCTTGAATTGTTGTCTGTATCATTCAAATGAAGATCTCTGTTTATTAGAAAATGAATCATTTTATCTAGCCGTAAAGCAGATTAGTCAATGCACTGACTAGTTGGTTAAAAAAAAATACAAATAAAAATAAAAACTTGTTGTACATCCTTAGCAATGACAAAATCCCTTGAGTGGAAGCTTGCTTTAAAGAATATCTCAGCACTGCTGGTTTTAAATATTTTTAACCTATCGCCATTTATATATAATATATATTCTATTTTTTTTTGTATTTAATATAAATATTTTACTATTGTACAACCTGTTTCCGACCTATTTTATTTTGATTTATTTCTATTTTTCATCTATTCATATTTTATTTTATTTTATTTTAAATTATATATTTTATTTATTCCTCAATTTAATTTTTATTTTTTATCCATCCCTATTTTATTTGTATTTTTTATTTATTCCTCCTATTACATTTAACATTTTTAATTTTTATCCATCCTATTTTATTTTACTTTTTTCCTCTCTGTTTTATTTTTCTTGTTTATTTGTTTTTAATCCCTCCTGTTTTGGTTTATTTCCTTTTTTTAATTTCTCCTATTTTATTTTATTATTATTTTTTTCATTATTTTACTTTATTTATCCCTCTCATTTTATTTGTATTTAATATTTATATATTATATAATATTTAATATTTATTTTTTGTTTATTCCTGCTATTTTATTTTGTAGCATTTATGCTTTTAATTTTTTTTTTTTTTTACTTTTTTTTCCCTTGCAGGTAACTGCAGGCATTTGGTGCCTCGTTGCCATTTTAAGGGTTTTCTGTTACAAATGTATGTCAGCAAGTTGCAGAAATAGACTCTGTGTGAGTAGTTCATGAATGTGGAGCCTGCAGTGGATCTTGTAGGAAGAAGCTGATGCTTCTTGCCTTGTTCTTCAGCCCCACACCCACATCTCAGATCAGGTCGAGATCAATGCATCTCATTCAACATTACAGCATTAACACCAACAGGAGCGAGCAGAGAAGACCTGCTGACAGCACAGAGATGCTCTCCGTGTAGGACTGTAGGATGAGAGAGAGTAGGAGACCGCGGAGGTTGAACGAGGAGCTGTGTAGATACAAAGGAGAAATGACGTCTGTAGAGCATGATCAGGAGATGTTCAGAATAAAATGCTAGCGTTCAGTTCACTGCACTAGTGTATGCATGTGTGTGTAGATCAAAAAATACATGCAGTAGTCGTTCTTTACAGGTTTTCTGCATACATAGTTCTGTTCAACCTGTGCATTGTTTACAAAAGAAAAAAAAACTATAATAAATCTGTTCTTATACATTCTACAAGATCATAATGTTCTTGTATTCTTATATCAGCAAATATCTGTTTTATATAAGATCATCTGGTGTTGAAAATCACTGGTGCTCCCAAAGAATTCTTTGTACTTTCACTTGTGAATACAAATGAAATGCTGGCACTGTGCTGTTTACTGCCTACTGTTCTTTAAAAATAGTGTGTGAAACTGCATGCGTTATGCAGTGACGCATGTTTCATGATTTCCTCATGATCTCACATTGCAGGTTTAATAAAAGTGATTATTTTTAATGCAATGTTAAAAGTACAATATCAGATTGTGGCTTTTGTCAAACTGGAAATGGAAGGTCACGTCAAGCACATTGCATTGTGTGTTTCAGTATTTCATGCGCTATTCCCTGTGCTATAATTCCCTATTCCCTGTGCTGTAATGCGCTATTCCCTCTGCCATAATGCGCTATTCCCTCTGCTATAATGCGCTATTCCCTCTGCTATTCCCTGTGCTATAATGCACTATTCCCTCTGCTATTCCCTGTGCTATAATGCACTATTCCCTCTGCTATTCCCTGTGCTATAATGCACTATTCCCTCTGCTATTCCCTGTGCTATAATGCACTATTCCCTCTGCTATTCCCTGTGCTATAATGCACTATTCCCTGTGCTTTAATGCGCTATTCCCTGTGCTATAATACGCTATTCCCTGTGCTATAAAATACTATTCCCTGTGCTATAATGCGCTATTCCCTGTGCTATAATGCGCTATTCCCTGTGCTATAATGCGCTATTCCCTGTGCTATAATGCGCTATTCCCTGTGCTATTCCCTGTGCTATAATGCGCTATTCCCTGTGCTATTCCCTGTGCTATAATGCACTATTCCCTCTGCTATTCCCTGTGCTATAATGCACTATTCCCTGTGCTATAATGCGCTATTCCCTGTGCTTTAATGCACTATTCCCTGTGCTTTAATGCAGTATAATGCACTATTCCCTGTGCTATAATGCGCTATTCCCTCTGCTATTCCCTGTGCTTTAATGCACTATTCCCTGTGCTTTAATGCGCTATTCCCTGTGCTATAATACGCTATTCCCTGTGCTATAATACGCTATTCCCTGTGCTATAAAATACTATTCCCTGTGCTATAATGCGCTATTCCCTGTGCTATAATGCGCTATTCCCTGTGCTATAATGCGCTATTCCCTGTGCTATAATGCGCTATTCCCTGTGCTATAATGCGCTATTCCCTGTGCTATAATGCGCTATTCCCTGTGCTATTCCCTGTGCTATAATGCGCTATTCCCTGTGCTATTCCCTGTGCTATAATGCACTATTCCCTGTGCTATTCCCTGTGCTATAATGCGCTATTCCCTGTGCTATTCCCTGTGCTATAATACACTATTCCCTGTGCTATTCCCTGTGCTATAATGTGCTATTCCCTGTGCTATAATACACTATTCCCTGTGCTATTCCCTGTGCTATAATACGCTATTCCCTGTGCTATAATGCGCTATTCCCTGTGCTATAATGCGCTATTCCCTGTGCTATAATGCGCTATTCCCTGTGCTATAATGCGCTATTCCCTGCGCTATTCCCTGCGCTATTCCCTGCGCTATTCCCTGCGCTATTCCCTGTGCTATAATACACTATTCCCTGTGCTATAATGCGCTATTCCCTGTGCTATAATGCACTATTCCCTGTGCTATTCCCTGTGCTATTCCCTGTGCTACACTATTCCCTGTGCTATAATACACTATTCCCTGTGCTATTCCCTGTGCTATAATGCACTATTCCCTGTGCTGTTCCCTGTGCTATAATGCGCTATTCCCTGTGCTGTTCCCTGTGCTATAATGTGCTATTCCCTGTGCTATAATACACTATTCCCTGTGCTATAATGCGCTAATCCCTGTGCTATAATACACTATTCCCTGTGCTATTCCCCGTGCTTTAATGCGCTATTCCCTGTGCTATAATACACTATTCCCTGTGCTATTCCCTGTGCTTTAATGCGCTAATCCCTGTGCTATAATACACTATTCCCTGTGCTATTCCCTGTGCTATAATGCGCTATGCCCTGTGCTATTCCCTGTGCTATAATACACTATTCCCTGTGCTATTCCCTGTGCTATAATGCGCTATTCCCTGTGCTATAATGCGCTATTCCCTGTGCTATAATGCGCTATTCCCTGTGCTATAATGCGCTATTCCCTGTGCTATAATGCGCTATTCCCTGCACTATTCCCTGCGCTATTCCCTGCGCTATTCCCTGTGCTATAATACACTATTCCCTGTGCTATTCCCTGTGCTATAATGCGCTATTCCCTGTGCTATAATGCGCTATTCCCTGTGCTATTCCCTGTGCTACACTATTCCCTGTGCTATAATACACTATTCCCTGTGCTATTCCCTGTGCTATAATGCACTATTCCCTGTGCTATTCCCTGTGCTATAATGCACTATTCCCTGTGCTATTCCCTGTGCTATAATGCGCTATTCCCTGTGCTATAATACACTATTCCCTGTGCTATAATGCGCTAATCCCTGTGCTATAATGCGCTAATCCCTGTGCTATAATACACTATTCCCTGTGCTATAATGCGCTAATCCCTGTGCTATAATACACTATTCCCTGTGCTATTCCCCCGTGCTTTAATGCGCTATTCCCTGTGCTATAATACACTATTCCCTGTGCTATTCCCTGTGCTTTAATGCGCTAATCCCTGTGCTATAATACACTATTCCCTGTGCTATTCCCTGTGCTTTAATGCGCTAATCCCTGTGCTATAATACACTATTCCCTGTGCTATTCCCTGTGCTTTAATGCGCTATTCCCTGTGCTATAATACACTATTCCCTGTGCTATAATACACTATTCCCTGTGCTATTCCCTGTGCTATAATGCGCTGTTCCCTGTGCTATAATGCGCTGTTCCCTGTGCTATAATGCGCTGTTCCCTGTGCTATAATACACTATTCCCTGTGCTATTCCCTGTGCTATAATACACTATTCCCTGTGGTATAATGCGCTAATCCCTGTGCTATAATACACTATTCCCTGTGCTATTCCCCGTGCTTTAATGCGCTATTCCCTGTGCTATAATACACTATTCCCTGTGCTATTCCCTGTGCTTTAATGCGCTAATCCCTGTGCTATAATACACTATTCCCTGTGCTATTCCATGTGCTTTAATGCGCTATTCCCTGTGCTATAATACACTATTCCCTGTGCTATAATACACTATTCCTTGTGCTATTCCCTGTGCTATAATACACTATTCCCTGTGCTATTTCCTGTGCTATAATGCGCTGTTCCCTGTGCTATAATACACTATTCCCTGTGCTATAATACACTATTCCCTGTGCTATTCCCTGTGCTATAATGCGCTATTCCCTGTGCTATAATACACTGTTCCCTGTGCTATTCCCTGTGCTATAATGCTCTATTCCCTGTGCTATAATACACTATTCCCTGTGCTATTCCCTGTGCTATAATGCGCTATTCCCTGTGCTATAATACACTATTCCCTGTGCTATTCCCTGTGCTATAATGCGCTATTCCCTGTGCTATAATGCACATTTTGGCGGCTCTGCTGCTCCTACAGATTATACTGCATGCTGCAGAAACGTAGTGTAGTGCACTGTTCTGCATTTCAGTGTTATAGTATCTAGGCATGGAGACAGTAAAGGAGTCTTTTGGTTTAATAATGGAAGATTAGTGTGATTTTCCAAAACATTTATGCCTCTAACATCCTGGTATTTCAGCCTAGACTTCAGGCCGTGGTGGTTTTTCATTAAAGCGCTTGTAGTGGAAGCCGGCGCTCCAGTTCTGTCTGTGTTCTCGTCTCACCTGTCGTTTAGCGCTCCGCAGTTGGATGGTGCTTATTCTCAGTTGTCTGTTGGGTGGCGTGTCGTCGGGGAATAGCGGAAGGGCGAGATGTGAAGCTGAAAATGGGGTCTCGACAAAAATAGCTAGTCTGGAGGTAAAAGCAGAGCGAAGTGTTAAACACAGGATCTAAAACCAGCACTACAGTACTAAAGAAAGACATCTGAGGTCATGCATTTGGGATAGTCAGTGAGTGTGATGTGGTCTTCTTGAGCTTAAATCTAGTTTTTATCTTTGCCATTTTATTTTTTTCATTATTTCATCTTCTCTACTGTGATGCATATTCGAGTAAAGCTTCTTATGAAAAAAAAAAGTAGGACGGGAATTGATTTTAATGTTTTTAGTGTTTATTATAAATGATTTAGCCATGCATATCCATTTTTTTTTTTAATTCATATGCCCTATATGAATAAAAAAAAATGTGTGAATGGATAAATTGTTTATAATAAACATCAGCAATTCTTGTTTGTTTATTATAGCTGTTTTAGTTTTATGGTGAAAATTAAGGTGTTGAGATTAAAAATTTAGATCATTATCCCATTGATATTAACAATTTAATAGAACCATTCACTGATTGTAATTTAGGCCTATTTCTTTATTAGTAACTGTTTATTTGAGAAATATGAAATCAAGATTATATATATAATTTATATGAGTAATATTTCATTTATTAAAATGTGTATTTTTTATTATATATTTTTTTTGTAAAATTAAATAATAGTAATTGAATAATAGTAATTAATATTTGTTTTATGTATATTTATTTAAAAATATATATTTTTTTAAATATTTGTTTTATGTATATTTATTTAAAAATATATATTTTTTTTTTACATTGTATATTTTTTCATTAAATTTCAACTTTTATAATAGTTGATGATAGTATTAATGGTTGTTTAAAAAGATTTATGATAATTTTTTAAAAACTTTAATGTATTGGGAAAAGAATGTTCAATTTCATATTAGTTTTTGCAGTATTATTTATTAAGTGAAAAGTATGTTATGTTTTTTAATAGTTTTTTTTTTTAGATTTTTTTGATTTAACTTTTATTTTTGTTTTGTAGTTTTGGTTGCTTGTAATGTTTATTGATAATTTTTGGCTCCATTGTGGAAATGAGTGGGATTTTACTGCTGTGCTCTAATTAACTAGTCGTTCAGACAGTCTACCAACTAGTGTCTGAATGTCGATGTGCATCGTAACGTAACTAAACGCCTGCATCTCTCTCTGTTTTCTTCCCAGGCAAAGTCATGTATATGTCACCTGTGTGGAGCTCATTTAAATCGACTTCACTCCTGTCTCCATTGTGTGTTCTTCGGCTGTTTCAGCAAGAAACACATCCACGAGCACGCCAAAAGCAAGAGACACAACCTAGGTAAGATGCACACAGAGATGTAAGACAGGCTCCCACACGGACAGACGTCAGTAGCAGAAAATAGAGCACATGAGCACGACTCGTGCACAGAACACACAATTAAAACTCAGATAGAGCTGATAAATAAAGTACATGCAGTCACAACGCTGGATCAAGACTCTGTAGGAAGGGTTTGAGATGCATATTGAACTGAATACTGAGAAATTCTGGTTTAATGAAATAGCTCAGCTATACTTGCATATATATATATATATATATATATATATATATATATATATATATATATATATAATTGTACATAAATTAAAAATGTAAAACTAAACATCCCCCCTCAGTCTTGTCTGTTTACATTTCTGGATTCAGGATTTAAAAAAATTCTATATACAAGTAAACTGTAAAAATTGTTATTTAATTATTTATTTCACAAATCATTGATTATTTCAGTCTTTTTTCTGTCAGTTATTTCAGTCAGTTTTCTGGATTCTGTTTTAATGGTTTAATTAAATTAGTAATCAAAAAGCATGTCTAATCAATTGAATTTATAAAACATTAACAAGTAAATATGTATTTTCCAAAAAAAAAATTATTGTAATTAAAAAATTTAATAAAAAATGTCAATAATTGGGTAATTTCCTTTTTTTTGAAATTCTGTGTTGTCAGATTACATTTCCAGATTTATGATTTAAAAAAATTCTATCAGTAAACTGTAAAAATGTTTTATTTCATAATTTTTTTTTTTTCTTTTTTGTGGATTACATTTTAAAGAAAATCATGTCTAATCAATTAAATTCAAAAAAATAAAATTCTTAAAACTTAAAACTCTAACAACTTGTTTATGCTTTAAATTCCATTTTAATGACTGGAATCCGCAATTATGCGCAATTACGTTTTCCGCATTGAAAACCCGATTTCATAGTTGCTCCAAAAGCTTCTCTGATCGTCCTCTCGAGCAAGAGGCAGAAAGTGCACAGATCCAGCCATGGATGTTTGGATGGGGTCTTGGATTTCTCCTAGCTCCTGAATGCATCTCTGGCATGTAATTATCCCCTGTGTTTTAATGAGGAAGGGTGCCACCCTCCGACAACAAACAAATAAGAAGCGCAAACAGACGGGAATGTGGGTAATTATAGCGCATCAGGGGATAATAGTCCCTGACTCTGCATGTGAATGTGTGACTTACGGCATTTGTTTCCAGTATTGGCGTAGAGTTCATCGCTCACCTGTTTCATTGAGCTCATTTGGAAAAACCCAAAATCTGAGCTTCACATGAAGAGATTAATTACGTTCTACCTAGAGATACGGAGCTGCCGTCTCTATCTGACATCCTTTGGGATTTCCTCTTGTGTATTGAAGAGGAAGAAATGCCCATGATACGAGCGAAAGACATGCAAAATATCAAATCGGAAAGCATTACTTGAGTTATTTCTGATGTGCTGTTGTAAATAAAACCGAGATTATTCAAGAAGTGAATACTGTTTCAGTCTTTCCATTTCAGAACTTTGTTTAATTCAATTTATTACTTGCTGTTTCTTTGTAATTAATTATGAAATTTACTAGCAATTTCTGAGTTAAAAGGGTTATCATTTATTTGTTGTTTGTGGATTTTGTTGAAGTGATTTATGTGTTGGTACTTTTTAAACATCTCCAGCACTTTTTAACAATACCGTGATAATACTGAGAACCGTGATAATTTTGGTCACTATAATCGTGATAAGAAATTTTCATACCGTTACATCCCTAATGTACATTTTCTGAAGAAAATGTTTGAACAATTAGGTAGGAATTTTACAATGTTTTAACACTTAGCTAATCGTCATTAGCATGTAGCTGTTCACTGCTAGCATGTGTAACAAGTCAAAAGAGCCAAGTGCCATGTCTCTACAATGTTCGAATGCAGAGATATAGGTCTTGCTAAAGGGTTGCTAGGTTGCTTTGTGTGGTTGCTAGGGAGTGGCTTGGCAGCTGCCAATGAAGATATTCCAAAGGCTGCTTGTCAGGATGAATCTAAACCAACCCCCATGCCTCTATAACATTCGGATTTGAAGATATTCCCTTTTTTGGTTTGGGCTGCTAGGGTGCTCGTCAGTGGTTGCTAGGGCATGGCTAGATTGTTGCCAAGGTGATATTTAAAGAGTTCTTGGCAGTCTGAGTGAAAAGAGCCAACCCCCATGTCTCTAGATTGTTCTCTTTCAGAGTAATGGCCCATCATTTTTATTATACAGTTGCTAGGGTGCTATAAATGGTTGCTAGGGTGTGGCTAAACCGTTTCCATGGTGATAATTAAAGCCTGTTTGCCAGTCTGAATCAAAAGAGGCCACCTACTTGTCTCTATGATGTTCTGATCCACAGATATAACTCTCACCTTTTTCAATGGAAGTCTATGGGTTGGTTGCTAAGGTGCTGTAAATGGTTGCTAGGGCGTTACTAGGAAGTTGAAAATGTGGCCATTCATTGGCTGCTTGCTGGGCCGAGTGAAATGAGCCAACTCCCATTTCTCTACAACATTCTGATGAGGGGATATGATGTCACAAATTTTGGTCCAATGTTAAGTCTATGGGAATTCTTCACCCAAATTTTCGCCCGCTGTGCGAACATCGTACAACCAATCGCTTATAAAAGTCAAAGCACACCCCTCCTCAATGAGCCGCACAATTTGACACCTCATTCGTGGGTCTTGCGAAAAAATTACGAGTTAACGCACCAAAGTTTTGTGTGGAAGAATAAAAAGTATGCAAGATAACAATAAAAATATTTGCGCTACAAACCAGTGTTTAAGATTATGATGATAAAATATGATAAATGTCAGTTTGCAGTATTAAGTAGCATAAAGCATTGCACATTCTAGTTAACTCTAATCCGGGCCTGCTTCTTGCGTTAAAAATCATGCAGGTTTTCAATGGAAACTTTTTTTTATTTGTTGAATTTTTATATTGAGGGGGGAAAAGGCGGGAAACTTCTGTTGACACGATCAACGATTGTTATAGTTGAAAATCTTATTTTTTAAAACGTTCACTAGTTGGCCTTCAGATCATGTTTTCCGCTCTTTATTCGTATTGGTAGTCGCTGCATTGAATCGTCGCTCATTTGCATAAAGATCCATATTTCTCAATTTCTCAAATCTGATCGTCAGGCTTTTGAGGAACGTTTATTTGTAATCTGCGAATCGGGTTGCAGATTTTTGGGTTCATTCAAACAGAACTTTCAGAATTGGATCAGATTTTCTAAATGATCGATAATAAGTGCACGTGAACATGCAAACGTTTAACGAGCAGCAACTCTTCAGGAATGCAACAAAATTGACTAAAACGGATCCTTATGCAAATGAGCGACGATTCAATGCAGCGACAACCAATCGGAATAAAGAGAGCGGAAAACACATGATCTGTGAACAACGTTTCAGACTTTCAACACTAACAATTGTTGATTGTGTCGACCGAAATATCCAGATTCAGTCTTATATTTTATTTTTTTTAAAGTGGTCTCTTTCTGTAATGCAGTTGAGAGTGTTTGTCACAGATGGCCTGAGCAGTCGATAGAGAAGCTGACTCACAGTGTGGTGCTGTTGGACTTTGTCGCCCGTTTAAGCATCTTTTACATCTCTTGATGAACAAATGAAGTCTCTTGCCGCTGATCCAGTGTGGTCTGTTTGACTCCAGGTGATGATTTATCGCTGCTCGTGCCCTAGACGTCACAATGCATCCGCAGCATCACCTCCAGGTGGCGTCGCTCAGTCTTAACACCCACGTGTGTGTTGAGTTCCCCTCGGAGTTTGATTGAACATTTAATTAGGTTAGCCTGCGTACAAAGAATATCTGTGAATGAGCGCCGCTCCCGAGGAGGAAAACTGTGATTATTCTCTAAAGACGAACGGGGAGTAATTAAGTCTGAATGAGCCGGCTTCGTTTTGTGCATCTCTGCTGTTGTTCAGGTTTATTTAGACGGCGTTTTGTTTTTCATCCTCTATGTTTTGTTGGCTCACACTTGTCAGGCTTGATCTCGGTGTTCTTTCCTCTTTTTCCTGTGCTGGTTCCCATGGTTACTTGAAGGCCTGCTATGCTTTTGGTTTATTCATCTGATGTGTGTGTGTGTGTGTGTGTGTGTGCATCATGCAACCCCACCTCGTTTTCTTGTGCAACTTCTCTCTTTTCTGCTTGTCTGATCTGAATACTGTTTAAAGCCATCATGCATGAGCTCACGTAGACTGTCTTAAAAAATACATTAAATGCAACGCTTTACAATAGTTTCAAAGTCATGATGGAACGGAAATAGTGACAGATGTTTTCTTCTATATTGTGATGTATATTTGAATGAAACGGAGTATCAGGAAAATAAAAATGTAGTCCTGTTTCTATCCGTCAGTTGTTTTAGTAGAGAAATCCCAATTTAAAGCCCAAAGTTAACTAATTATACGCTTTAACAACCAGAGAATTAATTACATGGCTTCGTGTGCCACAGTCTCCATAGTAAAAGTAGAAATATATATATATATATATATATATATATATAAGAAAATTAAAAACCTAAATATTGCATTGCTGAAAAAAGAAAAAAAAATATATATATAAAATAAAATATATATATAAAATAAATTAATAATTAATCTAAATTGATGTTTAATCTAAATATACATTTTTAACATAACTATTGTGTAATAGACAAACATCGAACAATGGTATATTTATTCATTAACATTAACCTACATTAATAAATGCTATAAAATATTGATGTTCATGGTCAATTCATTAACAACCACAAATGCATTGAATGGTAGAATGTTACCATTAAAGAATATTTGACATTTTAATGAATGTAATGCATTAAGAATGGTGTAACTTCTATGTGATGCATTTGTGAGTGTAAGAGAAATATTTTAGTGGAAAATTAAATGTTTCATTAAAAATAAAGGAGTAGGATTTGATTTGACTCTGGTTATTAGTATATGATATTATTGACTAATATTATTTTACCCATTACATTTCATAGCATTTTAATGCAAGGTCATGAACATAGCACTAATAAACCATAATCATGCACGATAAAACTAAATGCATTTAGAAAGCAAATATGGGCGGATTTAGCAGATTTACCACATGCCTGTGTTGATTAACGTCCTGCCAGTTTGTCTAGCGTGCACCGAGACTTCTGTCCCTTTACAACAACTGAAAACAGTTCAGCCGCTAGTCTCTCTGCACTGAAAGCTGCTAAAAGCCTGCTCCGCTCCACCTGCGAACATTTAGTGCGTCTGTGTGAAACAGACCATCGTCAGGTTGCCATGGGAACTGAAAAACAGGTATCGCCACTGCAGGCTTGGAGAAATGGAAGGATGCAAGTAAATGAGCATTGGGAAATAATTCATAATTCGCTATGACATTTCACAGAGGACACGGTATTTTGGCACGAGCAGCTATGACATTTCACAGATTGGCGACGGCGGTTCACTATCGGTATTTTGGCACGAGCAGCGACGGCGGTTTTCTTTACTGCACCCTAATTATTATTCCCATCACTTATTATAGTTGGTGCCTCCTCATCCATATTTACAGGACAGATACGGGAAAATGCAAACGTCAACTTCTCTCAAAGGTCTCTAATGTGTTCTTGTGTTGTTCTTCTCTCATTCAGCTATAGACCTTTTGTATGGTGGAATATATTGCTTTGTGTGCCAAGACTACATATACGACAAAGACATGGAGCAGATTGCCAAAGAAGAACAACGAAAAGCATGGAAATTGCAAGGTAGCCCCCCCCCCCACCACCAATGTATAATGTAGTTCAACTTCGCCAGTGGCCTGTGAATTCAGAAGATGTTGGAAACTGTTGTGTTGTGAGCCACAGGAGGGCAAGAGTGTGTGTTTTGTTTTGACTTACGGTTTTTACAAAAAGCCAAATACTGGCATAAATGTTTAACTTTGAATTAGTGCAGGTTTTGTTTGTTTTTGGAGCTGATTTATCATGAGACCTCATTGATCTGAGCTCATGAACCAGTTTTTGAGTGAACAATACCAAAATTATCCACAAATAAAGTTTTTTTTTTTTTTTTTTTTTTTTTATTTTCACTCAAAAACTGAAGTGCTTTAAATCAGATCAGTGAGTAAATAAACCATGCTAAATTATTTGCCTGAGTTTAATTTTAATTAGAATTTATACATTACTGTAAAAAAAAAAAAAAAAAAAAAAAAAAAATTGGGGATAATAGTTTTTTTTTTTTTTTTTTAGAAAAGTCGCTTCTGCTCACCAAGGCTGTATTTATTTGGTCAAAAACTACAGTAAAAAAATATGAAATATTATTACTGTTTAAAATAACTGTTTTCTATGTGAATATCCGTCAAAATGTAATTTATTTCTGTGATGCGCAGCTGTATTTTCAGCATCATTACTCCAGTCTTCAGGTCCATGATCTTCAGAAATCATTCTGATATGCTGATTTGCTGCTCGAGTGTTGAAAACACTTAATATTTCTGTGGAAACTGATACAATTTATTTTTCAGGATTCACAGATGAATAGAAAGTTCAAAAGCACAGCATTTAGTTGAAATGGAAATACTTTGTTACATTATAACATTTTAAACTGTCACTTTGGATCAATTCAATGCATTTTTGCTGAATAAAAGTGTTGTGTGTATTCATAGGCTGCTTTATATAAAACATAATGCGAGTATTCTCTAAAACATCAGGTATTGGAGAGAAATATTCAATGTGGGAGCCTACGAAACGAGAGCTGGAGCTGCTGCGACACAACCCCAAACGAAGGAAGATTACAGCCAACTGCACCATCGGTAAGAAACCCTGTTCAATAGTACAGCTCTCACTTAGTAGTTGATTAGGAGTCTGCCGAAACTCATCTGTGTTGGTTTTTGTAGTAGTCAAGCATCTAGAGACTGCAGTTTGCACCAGAGCCAAAACCGCTCTTTGCTTCTTGGCCACAAAAGTGCCATCAGTTTCGAACGTTTTCATCAATTTTTGTGTGTGCATGCCATTACAGAGCGAGAGAATAAGAGTCTCTGTGCACACAAATAAGAAGAGAAGTGGACGCTGGGCATTAGAGAAATAATCGTTCTCCTCCTCAGCGGTTCTCCTCTCTCTCTTCTCTTATTTTGGCCGTTTTCTCCTCAGTCAGAGGCCTGGCGGTGCAGTAATCGTGTTAAATGTCTGCACCACAGCCCAGCGATTAGGCGCTAAACGCCAGACTCTCTCACACCCAGAGAAACGCACTAATGCGATTAGCCATATGAGAGCTGGAGCTTCCATTGATCATTTAGGACATAATATGGCCCATGTATGATAAATTCGGAGGGATATTGCGTGAGATGGATCGGGCGGCTGTTGCTTTACTGACTCTCTTACACCCTTGAGTAAACCAGAGGCGTGCGACGACAACGAATCACGACACATGCTTGAGGCTGCGTCTGCTGGAAGTGTGAAAGCATGTTCATTAAACACGGAGAGCAATCAGCTGTGAGCTTGTTTCCAACAGTGAAACCAAAGGAAATTTCTGATACCCGTTGATTTTCGGTCTAAACTGGTGTTGGGAGGAAATGAGAGTCGAGTCGATATTTGAGTTTTTTAAATTTTTTTATTTTTTACTTGTAACTGACTGATGTTAACGAAGTATAGTTGTGTCATGAGGACCTCATTGAATCTGAGCTCATGAACCAGTTTTTGAGTGAACCATGCCAAAATTATCCACAAATAAAGTTTTTTTTTTTTTTTTTTTTTTTTTTTTTATTTCACTCAAAAACTGAAGTGCTTTACAAATCAGATCAGTGAGTAAATAAACCATGCTAAATTATTTGCCTGAGTTTAATTTTAATTAGAATTTATACATTACTGTAAAAAAAAAAAAAAAAAAAAAAAAATTGGGATAATAGTTTTTTTTTTTTTTTTTTAGAAAAGTCGCTTCTGCTCACCAAGGCTGTATTTATTTGGTAAAAACTACAGTAAAAAAATATGAAATATTATTACTGTTTAAAATAACTGTTTTCTATGTGAATATCCGTCAAAATGTAATTTATTTCTGTGATGCGCAGCTGTATTTTCAGCATCATTACTCCAGTCTTCAGTGTCACATGATCTTCAGAAATCATTCTGATATGCTGATTTGCTGCTCGAGTGTTGAAAACACTTAATATTTCTGTGGAAACTGATACAATTTATTTTTCAGGATTCACAGATGAATAGAAAGTTCAAAAGCACAGCATTTAGTTGAAATGGAAATACTTTGTTACATTATAACATTTTTAAACTGTCCCTTTGGATCAATTCAATGCATTTTTGCTGAATAAAAGTGTTGTGTGTATTCATAGGCTGCTTTATATAAAACATAATGCGAGTATTCTCTAAAACATCAGGTATTGGAGAGAAATATTCAATGTGGGAGCCTACGAAACGAGAGCTGGAGCTGCTGCGACACAACCCCAAACGAAGGAAGATTACAGCCAACTGCACCATCGGTAAGAAACCCTGTTCAATAGTACAGCTCTCACTTAGTAGTTGATTAGGAGTCTGCCGAAACTCATCTGTGTTGGTTTTTGTAGTAGTCAAGCATCTAGAGACTGCAGTTTGCACCAGAGCCAAAACCGCTCTTTGCTTCTTGGCCACAAAAGTTGCCATCAGTTTCGAACGTTTTCATCAATTTTTGTGTGTGCATGCCATTACAGAGCGAGAGAATAAGAGTCTCTGTGCACACAAATAAGAAGAGAAGTGGACGCTGGGCATTAGAGAAATAATCGTTCTCCTCCTCAGCGGTTCTCCTCTCTCTCTTCTCTTATTTTGGCCGGTTTCTCCTCAGTCAGAGGCCTGGCGGTGCAGTAATCGTGTTAAATGTCTGCACCACAGGCCCAGCGTAGGCGCTAAACGCCAGACTCTCTCACACCCAGAGAAACGCACTAATGCGATTAGCCATATGAGAGCTGGAGCTTCCATTGATCATTTAGGACATAATATGGCCCATGTATGATAAATTCGGAGGGATATTGCGTGAGATGGATCGGGCGGCTGTTGCTTTACTGACTCTCTTACACCCTTGAGTAAACCAGAGGCGTGCGACGACAACGAATCACGACACATGCTTGAGGCTGCGTCTGCTGGAAGTGTGAAAGCATGTTCATTAAACACGGAGCAATCAGCTGTGAGCTTGTTTCAACAGTGAAACCAAAGGAAATTTCTGATACCAGTTGATTTCTGTTCTAAACTGGTGTTGGGAACTGAGAGTCGAGTCGATATTTTTTTTTTTAAATTTTTTTTATTTTTTACTGTAACTGAATGATGTTAAAGATATAGTCTGATTCTCTGGCAAATGACTCTTTTGAGCCAGTTCTTTATAGTGAATCAAACCCATGCAGTGCTTTACATACAGTTCTTCATAGTCAATTGATAACATACAGCACGATCCGTGTTCTCCAGTCGGTTTCTGAACTAATGACTCATGTGTTTGTTCTTTTTTTTTTTTTTGAATAAAACATATAGCTCAACCAGTGTGATCCAAATGATTCCTGACTGATTCCCAAACAAAAGACTCTTTTGAGTCGGTTCTTTTTAGTGAATCCAAAACATACAACACGACCAGAGTAGTCTGATTCTTAAGCAAATGACTCTCTTGCATGCATTGTGACCAAGAGTGATACAAGCTTTTCCTGAACGATTGACTGCTTTGGCCCGATTCTTTTCAGTGAATCCTACAAAAAAAAAAAAAAAAAGGCAGTGGAAACTGATTCTTGAGCGACTGACTCTTTATTGTGAATCAAAACATACTGCTTGACTAATGTGATACAACTGATTCCCAAACTAATGACTCTTTTAAGTGAGTTCTAGTGAATCAAAACCAGTAGTCCACTTCTTAAGCAAATGACTCTTTTGAGCCAGTTCTTTTACAGCAAATAGAAAGCATACAGTGCAGCTGGAGTGATCTAACCAGCTTCTGAACAAATGATTCTTTTGAGGTTTTTTTTTTATAGTGAATCAGTGATATACAGCATGACGAGAAGTCTGATTTTCAGAAAAATCACTCTTTTGAGTAGGGATGCACCGATCATGATTTTTCATGGCCGATTCCGATACTGATTTTTTTTTTCTTCTTTAAGCAACAAACAAGAAAGAAGGAAAGTATGCATAAACAAGACGTTTATTTGGTATTTAATAGGCCAAACTGGCTTTTGGCTATTGAAAACAATAACTGTAACCATCTGAAATTAACGGCAGTAACTGCACAGTAAGTAGCCTACATTCAATACAAACATAGATGTGTACAGACATCAGCATTTAGCTTTTGTTTTTTGAATTGGGTAGAAACTACATAGAACTGGCCTTAAATGAAAAGATTAACTGTAACCATGTGAAATTAAAGGCAACAACTGCATATTCTACAATCCAAACAACACAATCAACACACATTCAAGAAGATGTTTCTTAATCAGCATTCAGTATTTGTATTAGTTTTTAAATTTGGTTTTAAATAATAAAAAAAGGTCTTTACCAGTGAGACTAAATAAAGTATGCTATATAAATAAATTATTCCAAAATGTTAAAATCAAATAATGTTGGTGCGAATAAAACAAAGATGCAAAGTGTTTCATTTGTCCAATTAAAAAAAATAGGGTAATGATTCACATCTATATTTTTTTACTTGAGCCAATGAAAAATAAATAACCTTTGTCTCAAGTTAAAAAAAATATATAGATGTGAATCATTACTCTAAATTTTTTTAATTGGATTAATAAAACTTTTGTTTTTTTTTTTTTTTTTTGTTTTTTTTTTTTCAGTGTGCTATAGCAGGTGATTTTTAAATCAAATGAAGTCGATGTAATTTTAAGGTAAAATAAAAATAATCACCCTATACAGAACTGACGTTTACTTCTGGCTTCACAAACGTGTATGCAAGTTCTACTTTACAAAAAAAAAAAAAGCATTTTAGTCCGTTTCGTTTCTCATCCAACACGCGAGAAATTGAGCTGAACATTCCTTCACTGTCTGCGCTTGTGTAGGGCGCGGACCGCGTGGACAGGTACAGTACGCTCGCGCAGCTTCAGCGAGCGCATGAAAGGGGCTCTTATTTTGTGCAGTAGGCTGTTCGCTTCCTGCTATCTGTGCCTCAGCCATGCAGCACTGCACTTCCAGTGCTGAACGGCTGCCCGTGTCCTGCGCACAGATTTC
Organism: Cyprinus carpio; assembly: GCF_018340385.1. Lineage (NCBI taxonomy): Eukaryota > Metazoa > Chordata > Actinopteri > Cypriniformes > Cyprinidae > Cyprinus > Cyprinus carpio. The sequence continues at coordinate 988,933 of NC_056583.1, forward strand.
GAAATACTGCCACACAAATGACATGATAGCGAATGATTACAATGTAATCTGTGCACGCGGGCGCATTTCCGGAAAAATCGGCCGAAAATAGACCAAAAACCGGCCGATTGCCGATCACGTATTTTAAGCAAAAACCGGCCGGTTCCGATTTATGGCCGGTCAACCGGTGCATCCCTACTTTTGAGGCTGTTCTTTATAGTGAATTTAAGACAGTGCAACCAGTGTTACCCAAATGATTCCTAAACTAATGACTCCTTTGAGCGAGTTCTTTCTGAGTGAATCAAAAACATACAGCACGGCCATAGTAGTCTGATTCTCGAGCAAATGACTCTTGAGCCAGTTCTTTACAGTGAATCAAAATCATGCAGTGCTTTATATACAGTTCTTTATAGTGAATTGAAAACTTACAACGCAACCTGTGTTGTCCAGTGAATTTCTGAACTAATGATTTTTTGCGTTTTATCTTTTTAGTGAATCAAAGCATAAAGCATGACCAGTGTGAAACAACCGATTCCTGAACAAATGACTCTTTTGAGCCATTTCATTACCTTGAATCAAAAACACAAAAAGCACAACCAGACTGATCCAACCGATTCCTGAACGAATGACTCCTTTGAGATGGTTCTTTTTAGTGAATCATACACATTGTTTTGTTTTACTGTGAACATTAAAATCCCTTTTTTTTTCTTGTTTTTAAATAATAAATAGTTAAGGCTGACTGTCTGAAATGATATCAAATATTTCTCGAAATACACAAATCATTAATTTAACTGGAATCACTACCAGCATCATTTAATAATTTCCTACAATAGCAATGACTCAGAACAACTCATGTAATGTTAGTTATTTGATTTGTTTGTGGTGCGTTTGGAATCCGAAAGCCCTGCTGGTGTCCAGCGTAGAAACAGCGTTGCTTGTGATGAGACTGAAGCAGGGGGTCGTTGTGAGCAGACGTGTGCGTGTAGGATCAGGCGTGTGGATGATGCTCAATCACTCATGTGCATAAATTATATATTGGCACTTTAAGGAGTGTAGTGCTGCAGGAGGTGCTGGATGAGGCCGGACTCACTCTTGGCTGCTTGTTTTGGTCATTTCTGTCTCTACCCTCCCTTTAACTAAACTCTGGGAAGCAAGAGAGGCAGATGTCTGAGAGCTGCAGATCTGAAGACGTTTAGCCACCCTGTGAGAGCGCAAGCCTCACAGGCCTCCTGTAACCTGTCAAATTGTACGAGCCGGAGGACTTCATCTCAGCGGGAGGAGACTCTGACTGACGGAGAGGGAGGCTGTGCTCGAGCTTCAGGGGTTATGCACTTCAGATTGAGACAAGGACATTTACGTTGTGAAAATGCATTGTTTTGCTCAATTTTAACCATTTGCACAAGCGCTCGACTGGAAACTTGGTTTATCAAACCGATATTATTGTGTGTTGTTTTGCTGTGAGACCGGCAAAGCAGATTTTTGGATAGGCCAAGAAATCCTTTCCACCCTTTGTTTTTGTTTTATAAATGTTTTATGGCCTTTTATATGTGTGTATGTGTATATATATATGTGTGTGTGTGTATGTATATGTATATATAGATATATATATATATATATATATATATATATATATATATATATATATATATATATATATATATATATATATATATATATATATATATATATATATATATATATATATATATAATTTTTTTTATATATTTTTTTTATTTTATTTTTTTTAATGATGTATGTTACCCAAATTGGTTTAAATGTAACCTCCACGAGAGTGCAAATATTTTTATATTATTATTGAATTTTTTATGTATATTACTAAAAAAAAACAGATTGTAATTTTTTTTATATTTTTATTGAATTTTTTATGTATACTTTTTTTTTTTTTGTAATATTTTGGTAAAATATTATATTAATATTGGATGACATTATTTTTTTATTGATAGTGCAAATATTTTTGTTATTGTTTATACATTAGAAATAGTACAAAAAATACTAAATGACTTTATAAAAATTTATACAAAGTAAATTAATAAAAAAATATATTTTTGTTTATAATTTTGTTCATAATAATAATGATAATAATAATGCTTTATAAATAATAAATTGCTAATAAAAATGTGATAACACTAAATGATACAATGTAAATGAGTTAAATTATTTAAAATTAAAATGAATTACTTATAAAATGGTGATAACGAAATTTGATTTAAATTTTAAATTTTTTATAATTATAAATATTAAAAAATAAATTATCATTAATAAAAAATTATGCCAGAAAATTCAACTTAAATTAATAATAATAATGTATATTATCATTATTATTAATTGTCATAATGATTATGACGCTAATAGTAATAATAGTTGTATTTTTTGTTTTTAAATATACTTTATAGTTTGTACTTTTTAGTAATTTATCAATAAATTATTAATAATAATTATAAATTATTAAATTTCATTTTTTTTATCTTTATTTGCTTTGTTTTTTTTTTTTATTTATATAGTATTTTATTTTGTACTTGGTTAGTTTTTGTAGTATTTTATTTGTGTTAGTAGTATTTTTTTTTAGATTGTAACAATTTTATTTAACAATTACTAGTGATGAATCTTTTATTGTGAATGCTCCATGTCCGTCCTGATTTCTAATACTCTCCATGCTTCCTGTTTGGTCTCTTTCAGGACTGAGGGGTTTGATAAATCTTGGGAACACGTGCTTTATGAACTGCATCGTTCAGGCTCTCACACACACTCCACTGCTGAGGGACTTCTTCCTGTCCGACAGACACAAGTGTGAGATGCAGTCCAACTCCTGCCTGGTGTGTGAAATGTCTCAGCTCTTTCAGGAGGTGAGAGCTCAACACAAACACACACACATACACACACCTTCTGTCACGCATGTCATCCTTCTCTCTATTGGTCTGTCCTGTAGTTCTACTCGGGTCACCGCTCTCCTCACATTCCCTTCCGGTTGCTGCACCTGGTCTGGACTCACGCACGGCATCTCGCCGGCTACGAGCAGCAGGACGCTCACGAGTTCCTCATCGCTGCTCTGGATGTGCTGCACAGACACTGCAAAGGTACTGCATCCAATCAGATGCCGCTATCCACAAAGCTACAGCCAATCAGAGGACAGCTACGGTTTTTACTCTACGTTCCGTTCAGAGTCAGATCTGGGATCGTTGATCTTTTTGAAGTTATCATTTTATGTTGTTGTTACTAATTTTATTTTTTGATTGATGATAATGTTTGCTAGAGGATAATTTTTGGTTGGCTTGGTTTTGACGTTATGGGCAGCCTTAAGGCAAAAGAGCCAGATCATCACACGTGTGTTCTTGAGCTGACCCGGCCACAAAAAAATTGCAACAGTTATTGTTTTCATATATAGACCCTTGTTATTTTGTATTTTAACAAATAAGCTTATGATAACAAAAGTGTAGAGGCCAGTTAAATTTCACAGTAAGCAATAGCACAAAAAAACAGGATTCGGGTTTGTCAGAGTTTTGAAGAATCAAATGTAAAATAACGTTTCATAGTTGTCATTAAATATAGAAAGAGAGAAAAAAAAAATCAGCAAATAAAAATGAATGATTTTCTCGTTTTTGATGCATTAACATTACAGACTGGTAAATGTGACTGCTTATTATGTTTTTTTACATGTCATTCTGGTAAATGTGACTGCTTTAATGCACAAATCCAATATAGTGATCCACATCCGATTTATTACTCAACCAGCTGTTTCCGTAACTGAAGTTTGTTTGTGTGCTGCATCTCTGCTGTTTCTGAGTTGGAAGGCTGTCTTCAAGATCTTTTGCACCTTAGTTTTAAATTTCATCTTTCCGAAATGAGTGAAACACGGCATTAGCTATTAAATTATATTAGTGCCACCTGGATAGTTTTCTGATGAAATGGGCGAATGGAGCAGGGAAGATAATGAAGCACGTGTTCATGGTGACAGCTGTATTTCAGGACTGATCTGCTGTCAGAAAGTCTGTAATTGAGATTGAGCTGTTGAAGATGAAGCGTGGGAATTCTGTGCCACAGCATCTGCCATTGGCTGGACGGAATGCATAGCCCCGCCCTTAAATCACGCCATTGGTGGAGCCAGCGGGGCTGATCTGGATGCTCAAACAAACACAGCAGTGTTTTGATAGTAATAGTATTTTAACATCAAGAAAACTACACATTTACCTTTACATAGGGCTGCACGATTTGGCGAAAAATATCTGATTGTGATTTTTCTGGTTAAAAATTGCAATTGTGATTTTAAAATGTGGCCAAAATTGTGATTTTATGTAGCAATACGACTATAAAATAATGATGATAATAGATATTATTATTTTTAATATGCTTATTATTATTACTAAATAAATATATTTAACTGTTAAATATTTGGAAAATAAAATTATTATATTTATTGAATACTTCTTTTGTTTTTGTGTAGCGGTATGACAAATAATAGCAATAAATCTTATCATGATTTTGATTATTATTATTATTATTATTTTTACTAAATAAAAATATCAATGTGTAATTCACTGCAAAATAAAAGTAGTATATTTCTTAAATACTTTGTTTTTATGTAGCAGAATGACAAGTAATAATAACAGTAGATTTTATTATGATTATTAGTAAATTAAAATTAAAAGTGTGTAATATTTCACTATAAAATAGCTGTATTTCTTAAATATTCTTTTTATTTTTATGACTAAAGAAATAATTGTATTATTAATAAATACAAATATAAGATAAAAGAAGAAAATATAGCTGTTGTAATATTTCATGGTATAACAAACAGTTAATTTAGGGACAAAATTATATAGTAATTTTAATTTATAGTAGTACTGTAAAATTATAATACTAATACCGTGTGTATACACATACATACATATATATATATTATATTATATATATATATATATATATATATATATAATATATATATAATATTATTTTTTTCTCAATTTTGAACTTTAAATCATCAATCTTTGATTTTGGCAGAAAGCCCTTAACGCTTCTGCTCATCTGGTTTATAAATGCACATTACAAATTACATTTGTTTAATTAAAACACAGCCTTCGTGAACTCATAATTCTAATAAGCCGTATCGCAATTTCAGTTTAATTTTGATGAATCCTGCAGCCCTGATTTCAGTATGCTGTAAATGATTCCTGACTTCTTCCACAAACTTTTTCAGTAACGTCTGTCAAAGCGTAGAGAGATTTTCACAAAGATCACCTTCAGCGCTGTTCTAGTCTGTCAGCGGTTTCCACATAAGAGCTGTTCGATCGTAGACTCCTCTGAAAAACTGTCCAGTACTGATTGGCCTGTGAGAACGCGCTGTGCTCACTGTGTACAGTCTGGTCAGAGAGTGTGTGGGAGAATCAGACGGACCTCGGTCTTCCTCCTGCAGTGTGAAGCGAAGGGAGGGCTGTTTCTGCAGCAGACCGAGCGCTGCTTTCTAATCAGACCTTCTCTCTCTCTCTGTGTGTGTGTGTGTGTGTGTTCATATGCTGCTTCCATGTCCACTGGAGATGACAATGGGAAAAAAGCCAACAACCCAAACCACTGCAGCTGCATCATTGACCAAATCTTCACGGGAGGCCTGCAGTCTGACGTCACCTGCCAAGTCTGCCAGTAAGAGCTTGTGTTCACTGTAGGAGAGCCACTCAGTCATTCTGAGAAATACAAGCACTGCATTTACTACTACTACTAAACAAAAATATTAAAATATGAAAAATTACTTGTGTAAGTTCCCTGTAAAATAAAATCATTGTATTATTTCACAAATACTGTTTTTTTTATGTAGCAATATGACTAATTACTTGTGTAAGTATATATATATTATTATCATTGCTATTATATTACTAAATAATATGTGAAAAAAAAAAAAAAAAAAAAAAAAAAAACCTGTTATTATTTAAATGCTCTATTATAATTTTTTTTATTTTTCTTTTTAAAAATATGTTGTTTAACAATTTTTTTGTTTTATTTTTTATTTTTTTTGTTATTAGACACGTTACTATTGTAATATCACACTGTAAAATAAAATTAAAAAAAAAAAAAATTAGTAATTTTATTTAACAGTACAAATTGTAAAATTACAATTTTGATACTTTTTATTAAATAAAAATAATTAATTTGATGTTTAATTTTATTAGATTTTTGGATGTTACAAGTACAGCTAATTTTGCAATTTCAATAACTTAATTCAGATCAGAAATAAAATCTGATAGCAGTGGGTTTTATTAATTTTGCACACTGTTAAAAAAATTTTTTTTTTACTTTTTAAAATTAAAATGCCTTGCATAATGTAAAGTAAACACATCAGTCAAGAGATGATTGGCTCTTTTATTCCTGTAGAATGCAGCAGTCGGTTCCTGAAGAAAAATCCTATTCATTTTCTTCATAGAGGAATTGATTATTAACAATAACTTATGAACTGTTGTTTTATTCTTGTAGGATGCTTTAGTAGGTTGCTTTATTTAGGTTTTTTTTTTTGATTTTTATGATTCTTCATTTTTTTTTTTTTTTTTTTTTTTTTTTTTTTTTTTTTGCTTCAAATAACTCTCTAACTCTTAAAGACGTTTTGAAAATGTACGGGAAAAATTCTTCCAGGATCAAGGTCACTAAAAAAGTGGGCGTAAATAATTGGGTCTGTTATGTTTTGATATTTTTTGTTTTTTAATTTATTTTTTTTGTTTCTTGTTATGTGTCTGTTGTTTTTTATGTGTTTGTGTTTTAAGCATTTGCTAAATCATTGCTTTGTTCCAAACCTGCCTACGTAGACGGCTACCTTCTAAGACAACATGCTATAATGGAAATGAAACCATATAACTGACCAAAACGCTAAGCAATAGGCAGAAACTTTTTGCTATATTCTTACATTTGTAGAAGTAGAAAGTAGAATTTAGTAATGATACAAGACACTGAATGTAAATGTACACTGTTGAACTCGTTGTTGTTTGATATATTTTTTAATATGATTATATTTATATTTATAATGATAATTTTTATATTTTATATAATTTTTTTTAATTTGATTTTATTATTTTTAATAATAATTATTTAATATTAATTTTGAGTTAACTATTTAATTATATTATTTTTTTTGTTTTATATGTGTAATAAATGTTATAAGTATTTTTTGTATTTTTTGTATAATAAAACATTTATTATATAATTAAATGTTACAGTATTTAAATATTTATTATATATTAGAATGTTTTTATCAATATTTGGTAAATACTTCAATTAGATCATTAAATAATTTGTATTTATTATATTTGAATATTAAATTAAGTGTTTTTGCATTTTTATCAGTTTTTTTTGCATACGGATAATACATAAAAATATTTATCTAATTAAATATTTTACACAGTATTTAAATATTATTTGAATTTTTATCAGTACTTTTATTTTTATTTTTCACACAAAGATAAAAAAAAAATCCAATTAAATATTTCACACACAATTTATATATTAAATATTACATTTATTAGAATTTTTTAATTGGTACTTTTTTTCCACACACAAAAAAATAAAATAAAAAAAAAAACTGAAAAAAAAAATAAAATAAATAGATAATAGTTAAATAAAAATATGATAATTTTATTATTGTTATTTTCATATGATAAATATATTATACTTTTTGGTATTAAATGAGGTATCTTAGTAGGCAGCATAATTATCCTTTCTAATTTTTGGACCAGTCATCAAAAGTATGTTGCCTTGGAACGCTCTCTACATAGGCAGCTCACCAGGATTTGGAACAGAGCCGGTGTCTGTGTTTGGAACAGTGTGTGTGTATGTGTGTTAGGTTGTCTTTTTGTAATTCTAGTATGTTTGAAATGCACGCATGCTCCTCAGCGCCACCCTGTGTTTAACAGAGGTATTGCACTCCGCCCATTCACTTCAGTTCTTTTGGTCTTGATTATTTAAATACGGCTGCGTTTATCAAATCAAGTTTTAATGACCTCCACCTAATTAACTGGTGTTCTTTTCTGGCTGTGCACTGCTAGAACTGACAAACAGATAGAAGCGCTGCTCTTTTTGCTGATCTTCTGGTGTTTTCTTGTCTGCAGTGGTGTTTCCACGACAATAGACCCGTTCTGGGACATCAGCCTGGATCTGCCGGGTTCGTCCACTCCGTTCTGGCCGCTCAGCCCGGGCAGCGACGGCAGCGTGGTGAACGGAGACAGTCACCCGAGCGGAGCCACCACGCTCACAGACTGCTTACGCAGGTTCACTCGACCCGAACACTTAGGAAGCAGCGCCAAGATCAAATGCAGCGGTTGCCATAGTTACCAGGAGTCCACCAAGCAGCTGACTATGAAGAGACTTCCTATCGTGGCGTGTTTCCACCTCAAAGTGAGTGTGTGTGTGCAGGAGTCCACCAAGCAGCTGACAGGAGGAGTGTGTGCGTGTGGGGTGAGAGAGAGAGAGGCGTCGGTGTGTGTGTGTGTGGGTGTGGTGTGTGTGTGGGAGGGTGTGAGGGGGTTTGGGGTGGGGGGGGGGGGGTGGGTTTGGGGGGGGTGGATGGGGGGGGGTGGGGGGGGGGGGGGGGTGAAGGGAATAAAGGAAAGAGAGAGTGAAGAGATAAAAGGGAGAAGAAAGGAAAGGGAGAAGGGAAAGGGGGTTGTGCCGGGGACGAAGGAAGGAAGGTCTCACAAGGGCAGGGCAAGAGGGAGAGAAGCTAAGAGAAAAGGCTAGTGCAAAAAAAAGTAAGAAGAAAAGAAACCCCTCAAGCGCCAGGAACCAAAAACAAAAAAAAGCAAGACTTACTCACTAAAGAACGGACTCTCCCCCTTATAGGATTTACCTTCTCAGGGCTCCCTCTTCCCTGGTGTGTGAGAATACCAAGAGATATGCACCCCGTCTGTGGGCACTGCTCGGAGGGCTAAAGCTCGGACGCTACGGGAAGCCCTCGAGCCCCCTCTGATAACCCAGAGAAATTAAGGCTCTCCCTTCAGTTTAAAAAAGACAAAACCGGGAACGGTTTAAGAAGAGGAAACGGTAAAGTAAAAGAGCAATGGATACCTCACACTTTTAGAACCATAGGGTCGAGGGGGCTGTTGCCCTGACTCGAACCAGGCTATGAGAAAACATAAAAGTCTTCTCTCCGCCCGGCACGGGAGAAAAAGAAACGTATCAAACCGTGACTCCGAGCAGAGCAGCTTTTTAAAGAATAAAGGAGTCTTTTTTGTTGACTATAAAACTTCTTTCCCCCCCACCCCAAAGTTTAGACTGCGGGAACTGAAACGTGCAGACACGAGGTGGGTCTTCCAGAATCACTATACAAATAGTGTGTGGAGAGAGTGCATGTGTGTGTGCATGTAGAGTGTTGTGTGTGTGGTGTTTGTGAGTACAGAGTTACCATGAGTGTTGTTGTATGTGTGTGTGGTGGAAGAAAGTGTGTGGTGTGGTGTGCCGTGTGTTGTGAGTGCGGGAGAGCGTGTGTGGTTGTTTGTGGGTGGTGAGTGAGCGTGCGTGTGTGTGTGTGTGTGGTGTGTGTGTGTGAGAGATAGTGTGTGGGAGCCGTGAGTGTGTGTGTGGCTGGAGATGTGTGTGAGAGTGGGTGTGTGTGGTGTGTGAGTGGGTGTATGTGTGTGTGATGAAGTGAGCGTGGTGTGAGGAGAGTGAGTGTGTGTGTTTGTGTGTGAGCGAGGAGAGAGTGAGCGTGTATGTGGTGTGGTGTGAGTGAAGTGTTTGTGTGTGAGAGAATGAGAGTGTGTGGGTGTGTGTGATGAGACAGCGTGTGAGTGTGCGTGAGTGGTGTGTGATGTGCGTTGTGTGTGAGTGAGAGAGAGTGTGTGTGTGAGGAGAGGTGTGTGTGGGGGGAGAGAGATAGGTGTGTGTGTGTGAGTGAGAGAGTGTGTGTTGGGGGGAGTGTTTGTGTGTGAGTGTATGTATTAGTGTAAGTGTGTGAGTGAGAGAGTGTTTTTGTGTATTAGTGTTTGTGAGAGAGAGTGAATGAGAGTAAGTGTGCGAGTGTGTGTCAGAGAGAGTGTGTAAGTGTTTTGTGTATCTTGTGTGTGTGTGTGTGTGTGTGTGTGTGAATGCATGGACTGGGGTCTGTTTTGTTGTATATCAAAGTGCACTGATCCACTTTAAAACATGGTACATTGAACATTTAAATTGTTGCTAGTATAATTTTATGAACATTATTTTTATATATTTTCAGATACTGAGCAACGTCGTATGCATTTATAACACTGCATGCTAATTTCTCTTATTTTCATATTTTCCTGTGTTTAGATTACTTTCAATGCTGAAAGCTTGTTAAACTTGCTAATAATTCAATATAATTATTAAATGTAATTTTAGCAAATATAAAAATGAATACCTATTTTCATATTTTACATAACATTTTAGTGCCAGAATTCACTGTTAATATTATCATATTATTTTCACACATTTAATTACAGAAATTAATGATGATAGTTATTATAACTTTTATATTGTTAAAATAAAATATAATATTATTAAGTGATAAATAATTACAGAAATTAATGATGATAGTTATTATAACTTTTATATTGTTAAAATAAAATATAATATTATTAAGAATTCACTTTATTTATATTATTGTGCACATTTCATTTATTATTATTATTATTATTATTATTATTATTATTATTCTGTACATTATTTAATTAACATTTAATATTTATTTATTAAATGTTGCAAAAAATTTTATTATCTTATTTTATTATTTTTAAACACATTAGTTTATTTGATATTTAATTTTTTTTTTTTTAATGTTGATATTTATTTTATTGTTTTATTTTTTTATTTTATTCAACTATATTATTATTAAATATAACACAAAATGGGAAGTATATAGAAATATTAGAATTAAAACGAAATTGCACACAGTAATTAATTTTGATTCCAGAATTGACTTTATACACTGTTATTTTTTTGATTATCTCTTCTAATATTACTAGCACTACTGTAATAACACATTATTTTTTGTTTTATCCAGACTAGTATAATATTTTACTATTTCAGTACACTTGTCATTCAGTATTTTTAATAATAATAACAGCATTAATATTATCAGGCAGTGTTTTTATATGGGTGCATCTGTACTTTGAGCATGATCTGTCAGACACTGAATAGTTTGTAAAGCTTCAGAACAAATGCACTCGTGGTCTTCTCGGTCAGCTGCTGATTAAGTGTTGGTCAGATGCATCAGAAGGGCATTCTCTCACAGTTCTGTGTTCGCTCACCCAGCGGTTCGAGCACTCGGCGAAGCTCCGGCGGAAGATCACCACCTACGTGTCCTTCCCTCTAGAGCTGGACATGACGCCCTTCATGGCCTCCAGGTACGAGCCGGCGAGCAGCATTCAGTGTGGTCCCAGTAAAGACCGTGAGTTCATGTCCTGACGTCTGCTCTGTTTCTCTCTCAGTAAAGAGAGCCGGATGAACGGACAGTACCTGCAGCCCGTGGACTCTCTAAACAATGACAACAAGTGAGTGAAGGTCTGCTGCGGTTGGTGCATGTGAGCGATTCGTCCCGTGACGCCTGTCTCTGTGTCCGCTGCAGGTATTCTCTGTTCGCGGTGGTCAATCATCAGGGCACGCTGGAGAGCGGTCACTACACCACCTTCATCCGCCAGCACAAGGACCAGTGGTTTAAATGTGATGATGCCATTATCACTAAAGCCAGCATCAAAGATGTTCTGGACAGCGAGGGGTCTGTCGCACACATACATCAGTGTTCGGACGTTTGAGACACGCTTAAGTTTCACTGCGTTACACACAAAAGATCAAATCAGAGACATATGCACAAAAATATAATTATTAAAAAGGAATGATGCAAATATTGAAATTCTATGATACTTAGTATCTGTATAAACAAACTTACACACAGTAATTACAAAGTTTTAATGCCAGAATTCAATTTTCATACAATTCTTTAGTGTTTTTGTTTTATACACTTTAGTATAGATTTAATACTTGTGTATGTATTCTCATTAAATATAATAATAATAATAATAAGAATGATTATAATGATTATAAATTGTTATCATTGTTATAAAAATATTAAATATATTAAATGAACAATATTTAATATAAAAATTCTATACTACTGTATACTGTTTAAAACTAAATTGCACACAGTAATTAGTTTTGATAAATGTATGATGCTGGAGCTTTTTCTTAAAACTTACCGCATTAGATTTAACTATTTTTATTTATTGTAAAATCTTTTTTTTTTTTTTTATTCAGTGGCATTCAGAATTTACTTTCTTTTTATTATGTGGTTAATTTATTTTTTGTTTTATATGATTTGATTTGATTTGTATTTTATTTAATTACTAATAATTTTTATTGTTTTAATTAAAAATTGAAATAAATTATTTAAAAAATTTAAACTTATTTTATTTCAGCTAGTTACCTGAGCTAATTTCAGCTTATTAAATTTCTAATTTAAAAAAAAGTTTATTGAACTAAAACTGGAATAAAAATGGATCAAATCTAAATTGACTATATATAACCATATAGTAAATTATTATAATTTTTTTTATAAAAGTAACAATTTATTCCAAATATTAATAACAATAAAAGTATCTAGAAATATTAAAATAACACTGCTCTGTAAAATTGAAAATTGTATTTATTTATTTTTTCTGTTGTTTCTCTGTTGTTTTTTAATTTTTTTATTTTATTTTTTTTATTTAGTTTTAAAAATTGTTAATTATATTTAAGCTACCTTTTATCAGTTTGGAATATTTACTTGTGCTATTTTTGTTGAAGTACTAAAATAACTAAAACTGGAATAATAATTTGTAAAATCTAAATTGACTATACATAACCATATAATAAATTAAATTAAATTAAATTTAAAAACAAAGAATATAAAAGGAAAAATTAATTCCAAATATTAATAACTATAAAAGTGACTAGAAAAATATTAAAATAACACTGCTCTGTAAAATTTTACATTTTTTTTTTTACTATTGCTTCTTAAAAAAATTCATTTTATTAATACAAAAAAATATATATGATAATTTAAACAAATTATTTAAAAAATATAAACTTATTTTATTTCAGCTAGTTACCAAAGCAACATTTCTAATATTATTTTTTTTTAACTTGAAGTACTAAAATAACTAAAACTAAAACTTGAATAGAAATTTGTAAAATCTAAATTGATATATGTAACCGTATAGTAACTAAAATTAAATTAAATAAAAAAATTAATTCCAAATATTAATGACAATAATACATTTAAAAGCACCTAAAAATGTTAAAATAACACTGCTTTGTGAAATTATACATTTTATTTATTTTTTTACTACTGTTGTTTCTAAGAAAAAATTTAATTTTATTAATATGTTGTTTCTAAAAAATTTTTAATTTTGTTAATGATTTTTTTTTTATGGTTGTTAAAAGTGAAACTTTTATTTTATATTGTTTATATTTTTATATTTGTCTATTTTACTTGAAATACTATTATATATATATATATATATATTATATATATTATTATTATTATATTATTATAGTATATATTATTTTATATATCTAGTTATATATATTATATATATATATATATATATATATATATATATATATTATTATTATTATTATTATTATTTTTATTTTTTTTTTAACTGTGGTTTCTAAAAAATGTAAAAACGTATTTTCCCTTTTTTGCAGGTACTTGTTATTTTATCATAAACAGTTCCTTGAATATGAATAATGGCGATGCGGGAGCGGCCGAGTCCAAGCTGTGAAGGGAGTGAAGCAAACCATCCAGCCTCGTCCCACCAGAGCTGGCAGCGACATACAAATACAGCCTCTCTCACTAAAGAACAACATATAATACAAAAAAAAGAGGAAAAAAAATTGACAGCTAAACCAATCTGCACTGAGCACCCGGAGCATACTTGACAGAAAGAGGAGGAGATGATGGAGTTCTCACTACAGACAGACTGACATCTCAGCATCGCATTTCACTTTTACCCCGCGCTTCTTCAAGAACACATTCACTCGCATTTTCCGAGAAGTACATGAGGGAAAAATATTCCTTTTTTATTTCTGCGTATGCATTATTGATGTACTGAATGCAAAAGAAAGGTGTTATTGACTTAAAGCTATGTTGTCGTTCGTCGCTTGAGTTCGGAAATACTGTCCTCGTCCAGCACTTCTGATTTGTGTTTGCATCCGCATCTGTCGTCTGTTTCTTTGGGCTGGAAATGCCAGCCGCGCAGATATATAAATCTATTTTTATAAGTCACTGTTTCAGTTTATCCCTCATCTTTTCCCTCTTCACGTGCTTCGATATGAACATCTTTAATCTTTCAGTTTCCGGTTCGGTCGTGAAGGCTTGTCCTGTTCGTGAATGAAGACGATTTCTTTTCATGTGATGCCTGTCTCCACCTTGGCTTGATTCAGCAGTGTTATCCTCAGCCGTGCGTGTGTGTGTGTGTGTGTGTGAGAGAGAGAGAGCGCATGCAGGTATGTGGGCACCTGTGTGTCGGTGTTGTTAACGTGTGTGTATGTGTGTGTGTGTGTGTGTGTACTGAATCAGTACTCAAACTTGGCATGCCATTTAAACTGGATGCTAAAAGACTTTGGGGAGGATTTTATAAATGTTAATTATGTATCTATGTATAGTATGTATGTATGTAATGTATGTAAAACAAATCAATGAAGAAATAAGCGCTGTGTCGTGTGATTCGCTCTCGTTCAGATGTGCGTGTTCGGTTTTCCCTCGGGATGGAAGTCTTTCTGATTCGGCGAGTTTTTCTCTTTTAATTAATTTCTCTCTCTTTTCATGATCCTCTGAACCCTTAGTTCTGGTTTTTGCATTCAGCGCCTCTTTCGCTGTTTTTAGGCCATCATTATTTGGAGATAAATCAGCTGAAAGCCTGTTTTAAGGCAGGACACTACAGACTAAACCTCGATCTGTTTCGCTTCCGTAACCTGCGTTCGTTCAGAATAGAGGAGGAAAAATATACAGAACACACATTTAAGTGTTTATTTAATTGCTCTTCATCTGTGAACGAGGTCTTTCATACATTAGACTTTTATTAGAGATTTATTTCAGTCTGGAGGTTTCTGCGGAGGGTTTTGTTCGTATCATTTCATTCCTAAAAACATGGTGAAAATGTATTTCTGTTCGTCTGTTGACGGTATTCTCTGATTTATGGAGCGAAAAATAAAAAAGAAAGAAATTAATAAAATTAATATATCAACAAAATCAAACCAGAAATGTGAGTCTGGCTTGATCCGATCTTCAGATTTCTGTTCTGGAAATGTGTGCAAATTCGTGCATATTTAAGTAGATAATGCTTCATTTGCATATCTATATATAAACTTGTATTATAGAAGTATTTATCTTGATGTGCTGTAATTAATCAGCTGGTGATATATTTTAGTTCATTTTCATTCACCTGTAGTGTCTTGCCTTAAACAGAAGGTTCCAGAAGATGAAATATTAATTTTTTTCTGATGAAGAGTTAATTATGATTTTCTCAAAATGCATACAACACTGTCGTTAAATGAAAACCTCCAAATCATGCTCAGTGGCTGAATTTCTATTCAAACGCTATATTACCGCAGAGCTGGGAGATTAAATACAAATTGTGATCATTGCATGATGAAAATTGTAATTTTAGATTACTCGCGAGCTTAAATCTTACATTAGAAATTATTTTTATTTATTTTTTCAAATGTGTTGTTAAATTATTGAAATATGAACTTTAAATCTCAGGGGGACTTCAAGTAAAGGGTTTGACTGACCAAAAAAAAAAAAAAAAATAATAATATATAGATAATATCCATAAAGAAGTAATCTGATTATGAGTATTTTAAAATGCTGATGTGTACTCCGTCACTCCCCAGCACTGTGTGTGTGTACATATACACTTAACATAGGAGTGTATAATATTACTCTAATACTCAAGTGCTCTGCACCAATCAGAGAGTCGCCGTTACCGTGGAAGCCAGAAAGTGCAAAGCTGCTCATATTGGGTCACACTTTATTTTAAGGTGTCCTTGTTTCAGTGTAGTTATGCATTTAAGCACCGAGTAATATTAATAGACTACATGCACTTACTATATGATTAGGGCTAGGATTAGGGTTACTTGCATGTAATTATGCATAATTAAATAGTTATTCGTTTTTATAATAGTAAGTTCATGTAACGTGTGTAACAAGGACACCTTAAAATAAACTGTTAGCAAATATTTTTTTCTTTCACCAAATTACAGTGACTGCTTTAAAATATGAGACAGTTGAACAGGACACATGCTTATATTCCATAACTTTTATTTCATATTTGGGTTTATGTATGTTTTTTTTTTCCAAGGCATTGTTAGATGCAAGTGTTTCCTGTAATATGCAATGATTTGATTTGAAAAACAGTGTAACTTGTAATCTGTAACATATTATTACATTTCCAAAGTAACCTTCCCAACACTCTCTTTACGTTAACTTTATTAACTGGCTTTTATTTTTTTAGAAAAAGACTGGGGAAGCTACTTTCAGAGTCAAGAGGTCTTGAAAGTGTGTTGTGCTCTGTTGAAAACAGCATTAACTTCATTTTATTAAAACTAAAGTGAAGTTATATTTCTATAGGAATGCTTGAGGAATGAGGTGTGCTTCCTGTTCTGGTATTATTATTATTATTATCATCATATGCTTGTCTGTGTCGGTGAACATATGATCCTGAACGGCCCGGTCTTGTCGGTGTGCGTCTGCACCGGGTGATGGAGCGCGCCGTTGGCATGGTGACGGCCGGGGGTCTCGGGGGCGCGCACGTGCTCGGTGAAGCAGTAGACGCAGGTTTCCGTGGCCTTCGGTCGGTCCTGAGACACCTCCTCCGCACGAGCCATCAGAGAGTCTGAAACAAATAAACATGTGCATATATAACAAATGACATCTTGATAGAAGTTTAAACGTCATTCAAAATGGTGTGGCATATTCACATTGCTATAATATAAAATGATTGACAGAATAGTGTTGTTATTGACCTTTTGATGATTGTCCGTGTTTGTTGGGCTGTTGTTTCTTGGTGTCCAGCTGCTGCTGCTGCTGTTTGGTTCTCTTGAGCAGCAGCAGGAAAGCAGCGGTCAGCGTGAACACCAGCGCGGTGATGCAGAGACCTAGCAGCGAGTAGAGCAGCGCCTCCGAGTACAGCGCGGATCCGGACGCTGAGCGCCCTCTGTCGGTCACCAGCTGCACTGCAGACCCGCCGACTGGTCTCTGCGTCACGGACACCACACCTGCGAGCGTCGAGGTTTATAGACATGAAAGTCAGTTTTGTTCGTACAGACACTTTTCTAAAACAAGTTAAGTACACATTTAACCGGGTACGTTCATTTTTTAAGGTCTTTTTTCATCCCCTTACTCAAATAAAACCAAAAACCATGGTTGAACCATAGTAACTTCAAAGTAACCATCGTTTTGCTACACTTATAGTTGAACCATGGCATTTGTAATTACACTGTGGTTATACAAATGGTAATCAATATGCCAAAAAACACTGTTATACTTTTACTATAATAAAATCATGGTTAATTTTGGTAAGGGGTGTAAACACATTAGGCTGTTTAGGCTGCTAGTATTTAATTGAAGCTTGTTTCTGCTACGGACTACTAAAAAAGTAATTGCGCCTTTTACTTATCGCAATTCTGAGAAGCCTATATATCTCACAATTCAGCCTTTTTACTTGTAGTTATGAAACTTTCACCTCAGAATGGCAAGGAATATTGTTAGATGTAAACTCAGAATTTTGAAAATAAAAGTAAAAAATGTTACAAACTCAGAATTCTGAAAATAAAAGTAAAAAAAAGTTACAAATTTAGAATTCTGAAAATAAAAGTCAGAATTGCGAGAGATAAACGCAGAATTCTGAAAATAAAAGTCAGAAGTGCGAGACATAAACTCAGAATTCTGAAAATAAAGAAAAAAAGTTACAAACTCAGAATTCTGAAAATAAAAGTCAGAATTGCGAGAGACAATTTCAGAATTCTGAAAATAAAAGTAAATAAAGTTACAAACTCAGAATTCTGAAAATAAGTCAAAATTGCGAGACATAAATTTAGAATTCTGAAAATAAAAGTAAAACAAAGTTACATAAACGCAGAATTGTGAAAAATAAGTCAAAATTGTGAGACAAACTAAGGATTCTGAAAATAAAAGTCAGAATTGAGAGACATAAACGCAGAATTCTTAAAATAAAAGTAAAAAAAAAAAAGTTAAAATAAGTCAAAATTGCCAGATGCAAACTAAGCCTACAACTTGCAATTAAGAGATCTAGCCTACAGCCTGACAGTCCTGAAAAAGAAAACTTGGGCAGAAATGAGCTTCCAGAGTGTTTGGAAGCGGAGCACTTCTAGTGTGATTCTGTGGGTGACTCTGACTCACTCCTGCATGCGTCTGCGCAGGCCGCCGGGTGACTGCCACACAGCTCGGAGCACTTCAGACACTTCTTCAGCAGCGTGTCGTAGAACTGACCGGACACGGCTTTACAACTCCAGGCCACTGCCACACAACATCACAGTCCGTCATCAGACCCTGCTCTTCACATGCGTGAGCTGGAGACCGGCGGCGTAACTTACCGCAGAACTCAGAGCAGCGGGTCAGCATCTCAGAGTTGTGACAGATCATACTGCAGGACACACACTCTCGCAGCAGCCGGTCCATATACTGACCTTCCAGACAGCTCTGTGACATCGCTCAGTCCCCAGAAAATCACCTGCACAGCCCACACACACACACCGAGTATTACCACAGTAGTTGCCCATTTCCATTAGACTGGCTTCATCTCTCTCTGTTTTTAAATCTAAGTCAAAAAATGTTCTGTTTTGATAAAGCATTTAATGCTTAATACTCACTTTCCATACTGCTGAAGCACTTTCTTTTATGGCACTCTGCTACAGTCTTATAGTTTTTACTGTGTTGTCTGTGGTTTTAGTTGTAAAGCACATTGGTCGATGTGGGATGTTTTTAATTGTCATTGTCATAGTAAACACTTTCCTGATTATAAATGTGTCATGGGTCACTAACAGGCTATAACTGAATGGATTAAAG
>NC_056583.1:1010480-1077980 GCF_018340385.1 Cyprinus carpio
TCCTTGCACCTGCAGCTCTTTTAAATAGACCTCAAGTAGATGAGTGTTTTTCTTAGACTACCTCCAGAAACCGGCAGAAGGCCTATTCTGCTTGAACAGGAAGGTCTGGTGAGCATGACAGTGCAGTCGGTGCTGTTCTGTGACTGGAGCAGTGAAGCTGAACCACAGAGACACAGATGGTGAAGAACTCAGTCGATACTCCACACCTGTTGACTCAGAATTACAGCTAAAGCCTCGTTTTGAATAAACACTACACTAATTAATGTCTTTGTGTGCAAATCAAGAGAAACACGAGGTGTTAATGTTAGTTTCATTTGATTTTAATAGTATTTATACTTGTTTTCAACCTAAAACTGTCTATAAAAATATGTGAAGTATGGCAGTATTACGTGGATCTAGATATTTACAGTAGGCTAAACCTGTAGAATCATTTGGGATCACTTAGATTTTTCATTTATTTATTTTTTAAGAAAATGTATATTTTTAGTCATCAAGGACGCGTTAAGTGACAGTCAAGACATTTGTTATGCAACAAACAAAGTCAACTAAATGCTGTTCTTTTGAGCGTTCTAATCATCTGTGAATCTTGAAAAATAAAATGCATCACCGTTTCCACAGAAATATTGAGTGTTTTTAACTGATAATAATCAGAAATGTTTCTTGAGCAGCAAATCAGCATATTAGAATGATTTCTGAAGATCATGGGACACTGAAGACTGGAGTAATGATGCTGAAAATACAGCTGCACATCACATAAATAAATTACAGTTTAACAGATATTTACACAGAAAACAGCTGTTTTAAATTGTAATAATATTTCACTATTTTTTTTTTTTTTACTGTATTTTTATTCAAATAAATGTAGACACTCTAAAAAATTCTGGGTTGTTTCAACCCAACTTTGGGTCAAATATGGAGTAACCCAACTTTTGGGTTAAAAATTTAATGTAAAAATTTAACCCAACGGTTGGGTAAGTCTATATTTGACCCAAAGTTGGGTTGAAACAACCTAGAATTATTATTATTATTATTTTTTTTTTTTTTTTTTGAGTGTAATATTTTGGTAAATATACACATTATAATCATACAATCATAAACTGAGAAAAAAAAAAGAAAAAAAGAAAAAAAAAAGACATTTGCATTAGAGTTACTGAGCTTCATTTGATCATTATACTGCACATACACAAGTCAAACTCAGCACTGTTCACACACAAGCCTTTATTTGTTTGAAAAATGAATATAATGCATTTCATTTTTGTCATTGACAACACTGAAAAAGGTTGGCCTTTACTCAATAACATGTTTCTCAACAATTTTTCAATAATTACAGGTCATGAACATGATGCATACTCCATATACAAGCCAAAAGATACAAAGCCATTCAAGATCCGAACGCAAGTCTACAATCCTTCACTCTTTAAATAGAAAACGAAACCCAAACTGGACAACAGAGGGAGACATTTTGCAACAATATGAGAAAAAAAGGTTTTTGTCATACACCTTTATAAGTCAAGGTTTCTTTATGTGTCATTACAGCAGTTCGTCACTCGTGTTGAAGGGTAAACCTGACTCACAGATTTCTAACGAGAATGATTTCTCAGTAATATGTTTGTAAACTGGGGATTATTTAACATGAACATCTCGCAGTGAAAATCATTACCAGCCACTTTTAAACACAAATGCATACATATAACTTTAGAATATTATTTATTGCACCTCACAAATGAAATCATATTACATTTAGGTGATTTGCATTATTTTGTATTTTGACTGAAGCTTTAAAACAACAGTAATGTTAAATGGGAAACACTTTATTTATTAACTAAACATGAACTAACAATAAACAATACTCCTAAAGCCTTTGTTAATCTTAATCAATGTTCATTTCAAAATGTACTAATATGTTTTTAAACCAAAAGTTGTATATAACTGTACAATATAACTGCATTTCTATTAGTGCATTGACTAATATTAATAAACGCTTCAAAATATATCACTGGTTTATGTGAGATAATGCATTGCTCATGCTAACAAATTATACCTTATTATAAAATTTTATTGTTAAAAGTTATAAAATATGTAATGTTCTCTACTTCATTTAAAATGGTTTTGCGCCTTTGTAAAATTTAATTAAAACACATTCGTGCTTTCTCTACATGACAACAAGAGCGCGTGAGGAATCATTTAATTAGACCTGAGGATTAGTCTGCTTAAGTGGATTGTAATAAATTGGATCTTTAAAATAAACAGCTGTGCAAAAATTGAGCTGTGGCAGTTTAGCAAAGAAGAGAATGACAGACACATTCTCAGCCTCAGGCCATTCAAGATGAGTGTGTTTCTTCATCAGGTTTGTAGAAATGTAGCATTGCATCAGTGTCTCAGCAATGAATGCTCTGCAGTGAATGGGTGCCGTCAAAATGAGAGTCCAAACAGCTGGTAAAAAAATCACAATAATCCACAAGTAATCCACAGCACTCCAGTCCATCAGTTAATTTCTGGAGAAGACAAAAGATCTGACGGCACCCATTCACTGCAGAGCATCCATTGCTGAGACACTGATGCAGTGCTACATTTCTCCAAATCTGATGCAGAAACAAACTCATCTTAATCTCGGATGGCCTGAGGGAGAGTATATATTTTGTAAATTTTCATTTTTGGGTGTACTGTTCCTTTAATCAAACAGATGTATGGTATGATGTAAAATGACAGACATCTTTGCAATTTGTCATTAATATTAAGTTAATGCTTTTGTACCCACACCATCAGACTGAGAACTCTAGCAACTTGACATGAGATACAAGACAGAAACATGACGACACACTAACACACACTGCTTGACGGTCAAAGGCACACTGAACTGAACTCAAAGCACTTGACAAACACTGCAATAACCACTTTGCCGTCATCAATATTTCCCCAGGGTTCAAAATGTGTCCTAAAAAAAAAAAAAAAAAAAACTGAACGTGAACTCATTCACTTTGCAACACGTGCAGTGTATCAGATCTGATTCTGGCCCTTAGAAATCAGACACACGCTAAAGTAAACAAGTTCAGTTTTAGCCCTTCGCAAATGTTAAAATGTTCTAAACCCCTCAAACGGGCGAGAGCTGAATACGTTCCGTTAATACCAGCTCAATATTTACACATTATACAGCTTTGTGAGCAACAGCGGTTTTAAACGAGCAACTTATTTACAAGCACATAACAGCAGATGAATGGACTGTACATTCAGGTGGAGGGTTTATTGTTAAAGCTCTATGAATGAATGCACACGGTTTCTGCGTGATTATTTAAGGCACTCGTTTTATCAGCCTTGCTAGAATAAATAGTTGTTTTTAAAGTCCTCCAAGCAATGCATATGTAAAGCAGCTGCTTTGATGCTATTCATCATCACCACAGAACAGTCCATGTGTAGTGATGCTTCCACATTATTGTGACGGGATGCATTCATCACAATGATGGTTAAAGGCTGTACATCTTATGTTTTATAATGAGGTATATTTTTTACAAGAACTGTGTAATTATGCACTTGTTTGAATACTTTCTCAGAATAGCGAGTGAACGGCATGCCCTCGTGCTTTCTCTGTCTGTGTCACTGCTCCCTTGTGAGCAAGGACTTGTGTTTGTGTGACAGCAGGAACGAGGATTTCTTTGCATCTCATTTGGCAGCTGATCAATGCTTATTTAGTACCAACAATAGCCATTTGGTGACTTCATACTTCATTTGCACAATTAGGAACATAATAAAAAGTCCTATAACTTTCTAAAGGTCAGGCAATGATAAAGCTCTAAATTAATTAATCTGAAGCTCTGTTTCAAAACCTAGTGTGCATTTAAGGCCATAATGACTCTTGATTCCTATAGAATCAGGCATTAGTATGTTGCAAAGGTAACAGCAATCCTCTAATAAGCATAAAAACACATAGCACACAAAATATGGGTAAAATAGTCCATTTTAATTATTATTATTATTATTTTTTTACTGTGCATACTAAGATTGCTTTTTTATGAAGGATACTATATAAATACTGCCTTGAGAATGAAGTATCTTAACTGGTGCTGCCTACACTTTTTGGAGCAGCATATAATGCTGTTTAAGTAGAAAGCTTACTAAGTTTTGTAACAGAGCCCATCTTTTTCCTCCTGTACATTTGCTCTGCCAAAATAAAACTCGACTGGGAATCGGAGTTAGATGTAAACAAGATATTCTAAGCATAATTCACTAAATAAACAACAAATAAATGTGCCACCCAAACATACATCTTTTTTTGATTTCGGAGATGTTTTATATTCAGAGATTTGGTCTTGTCATGCACTCACTCATCTTGTATTCATCATCACAAAAAGCCTTGAATAATAAGAAGCCTCTAACAAGCTCGGCCTTGCGTTTCCATGAAGAGAATGAAATCATGTTTATCTAATGAGGGCCGTGATCTTGTACCATCTGTAGACTAATCTCTTAACATTAAAGACAATTTTGGCACTGGAGTGAACATACACACATAAGAAACACAACAGCTTCAGAATTTCTTCAGACAGTTACACCAAACAGAGTTATTTACAGTAAATAACATTCGTTTGCTCATCGCTTAAATACATGAGACAAGTCAGATCAAGTTCATGCACATTTTAAGATTCAGATGCTGGTCTGAAGGTCTCCGTTGAGCAGCGCGGCGTTGTGCGTTTCGGACATGACGTCGTTGACCATTCGAGTCCTGTCCTGACGACTGTCGCTGCGCTCAATCTCGTCCAAGCCCCCGACTCGTTTAAGACACAGGACGTTTTGGAAGCTCTTCTTGAAGTTGTCCGACAAGAAGGCGTAGAGGATGGGGTTGGCGCAGCTGTTGGCGTAACCCAGCACCACCACAAAGTCAAAGGTGCTCTTCAGCACAGGTGTGGTGGGAACGGTTCCGGTCACTGAGGTCACGTTGAATACGTAGAAAGGTAGCCAGCATAAGACGAACACCACCACTACGATAGACACCATACGGGTGACTTTCCGCTCAGAGCGCTTTCGTTTGGTGGAGCCGACTCGCATGCCGGAGGATTTCACCTTTATGACGATGAGCAGGTAGCACATGGAGATGACTATCAGTGGAAAGAAAAACCCCATGAAGAAGGTGTAGAAGATGAAAGCGGTGTAGTAGGTGTTCTGTGGTTCCGGCCACAACATGGTACACGTCCTTGCCTCATTCTTTTTAATGTTCACACCGCTGTAGATCATAATCGGTAGGTTGACCAGCAGAGAAACGCCCCACATGGCCAGGCTGATGGTTTTGGCCATGCGCGGCTTTCGCCATTTGGTGGATTTGATCGGATGCACCACGGCCAAGTATCGATCGAAGCTCATGACCGTCAGAAAGAAGATGCTGGTGAACTGGTTCATGGAGTCCACGGTTAGGACGATGCGGCATATCGCCGATCCAAAGGGCCAGTGGAGCAGCGAGAGCTGAATGGCGATGAAAGGCAAGCTCAACATGCACAGGACATCCGCCACGGCCAGGTTCAGAATGTAGATGTTCGTGACGGTCTTCATCTTGGCGTAGCGGAGGATGACGTAAATGACCAGGGCGTTCCCACAGAGCCCCACCGCGCAGACGACGAAGTACACGAACGTGATGACCACAGAACTGGTTTGGTCAAATCCATGGTGGGTGCTATTGTGAGGGTAAACCTCCAGACCAAAGTCAGACTCGTTTCCGGGGAAGAAACTATCATTGAGCAGGCGGTCAGGGAGGGACATGTTGGAATTGGGCATAAACGTCCATTTCGTGTCCATTTTGGCAGTGTTTGGCAGTGTTTATTCACTGGGGAAACCTGTGTGCGTTTATAAAAACAAGAGATGTGAGTTAACAGCCAAGCTCATCGTTTGGAAAATGTCACACCTAGATCTGCCTTTTCTATCTTGAATAACAGTAAACCCAAATCCAAACAAATTCTGCCAGTTTACACATAGTCTTGTAGACTTTTGTGCATATATTAACAGTGGACCGTAGCCCTTATTTCCACATTAGAATGAACTGATTGATTTTTCCGTATACTTCTGCCATATGTACATTAACTGACAGTCACCACTGATAAGCTACTACTACATATATTGTAGAAACGTATTGTAATTACATTTTAAAAACTTTATATTTCTTCCTTGAATTCTTAGAATCTATATTAGTCTTTTCACTTCATGCATTTGAGATAAATATAAGATGCGGCCAACCGTAAATGGTTTACCTGCCCCAAACGGGTTTAGGACAGCGTACTAACGTTTGGATGCAAACATGGATAAGACACATGGATGGAGCAACCATGAATCTCAAAAAAAGCATGTGATAATAAATGTGAATTCTAATATTTTGGCATATTGAGAGAACAGCAGACTGGATTTATACACATGCAAATAAAAGCAATATGCAAAACACATTTATGTGGCCAAGTGAAAATGCACAAAGTGACTAAATGTAAACAGCCTTTTTATCAAAAATGATTATGGATCAAAAGACAAACCCTAATGCAATTTTAAGGTCACATGCTGCTAGATTGTCAAAACTGCTTACAGGTTTGATCTGCAACTTTGGGTAAACAAGGACTTTACCGTTCTTGCACCGCATTGACTTCAGCCCTAGCAAACATTGGTTTAATTGATCTTTTCCGAGCAAACAGCAGAACTATTTGATCTACAGATCCTCTAACAAATGATGCAGACTTATTTTTGCTTCACAGCTCATCCAAGGCTCAGCTGAACGAGTGAATGCATATAAAAGTGAAGTACTGCAGTGCTGTTAGATCAGAGATCCATCCAAATCGTGTCTGTCTTCATCCCACACATTATCACAGCATCTTAAACTGAGAAAGCACAGCACTACAGAAACCCAGCTGAGATCAAATCATAGTTTCCTTCACTTAAACAGACTCAGACTCTCTAATTTAGCAATTAAATAGACTATTCTCTTTCCTCATTCTACAGTGGCTATCATATGATTTTCAACACGTAAACGACATATATGACAAAATGCCAAATATGAATCAAAATAATTTTGACATTAGCTAAAACAGTCCCCTATACGACTTGTCTTAACAATTTTACCTAAAAACGACTAATAACAATTCGTAGAATTACTAGCGTTCACTTTTTATTAACAAATAAAAAAGTTAAATAATAAATAATATGTTGGCAGCTGCATGCCATGCGAATTATTAAGCTGTAAAATAATAATAAATAATTAAATACAAATAAAAAAGACTATTTTAAACCCTGCACGGATGCATTTCAATTGAATTATTTACCTGTAGTTTTCGGACACCTTTGAAGATCCATTCCTGGAATATAACAGCTTCACATGCTTCCACTGAGCACAATAATATCACCGCAAAACTGTTCGAGCAAGTGCGAAATCCGCCTCAGAATAAACGACTCTCGGACTTGACGCCTCCTGATAAGCTCGCGCGCGTCCGTTCGTGCGTCAGGACACCGGCAGTTCGCCTCAGATAACAAGCGATCGTTATTTCTGTGGGAAATAAACTAAAGCATCCCGCGTGCAGATGGAGCTGCTGATCCACCGAGCGCGCGCGCTTCCAGCCCTCCTTGATATACCGTGCGCCGCGGACGAGGTGCATTAATCTCGACGACGTGGAAGGCTATATTCAGTTGTTTTTTGCTGTGTGGTCTTGATAAGGATACGGGAATATGACAGGGGTCAAAATAATTATTTATACGAATCCCTTACCCCCCAAAAAAGATGTTTAAAATTAGATTGGATTAAAATAAATGCACGTGGGAAATAAATTCAGAGACTTTAAATGAGTCATATCATGAGAAATCATATCTTCCCATACTGTGAACTCGAAACTTGCACCATTAAGCTGTAAAACGGACACCTTAAGCTCTATAAAACGGGGAAACAAGCTATTTTCTTTGAATGTGCACGCGCAACTTTTGTTCCATTAGCCGCTGTTGGTAAATAGCTACATAAATAACAAAGTGCAGTAAATGGTAAAACTACTTTTGAGCCATTTCCGCAGTATGTTTCTTATAATGAATCCCAGATAGCTAAGGGTACGTCTGCAATATGTCTGATAGACGTCTATAAGATGTCAGTTTTACATGCATTCTAAATCATCTTAAAGACATCTTCTAATCATCTATTTGACATCTGCATAGGAAACGTCATATAGACATATTGCAGATGAGCAAACACTAAAAAAAAAAATAGCATATGTCTTACTGATGTAAATGCAGACATCAAATAGACGTCTCTGATATGTATGTGCGCTATCAGGGAATTAAAATGAATGAAAACAAATGCCAGTTTGCAGTATCAAGCAGCATAACTTACTGTTTTTGCACAGATAATAACTGTAAGGGAATGAGACGGAAGCCTTGCACATTCAAGGTACAAATTGCTTCCGCCCTTACCTCAAAAATGTGAAAACTGAGATTAGTTATAGTATCTTCTGCTTTAACAGAACTGAAATCCTTCATCCTAACAGAAGAGAAATGGTGAACACACCAGTGGGCCTTCACCTCTGACAGCACTTACTCAACAAGAGCAGAAACTGAGAATATATGGGGTTAAAGGTCAATGGCAATGACGATAAACAGACGCAACTTGACTAAAATAATATATTTGTTAATATAGTTATATATACTTTTGATACGTGGTGGAAATAGTGAGCCATTTATTTTCTAAACATCGGGTACTAACTTGTTTGGAAACTCTGACCAAATGGATATTTGCACTGTTTTAAATCAAGAAAAGGGGGACAAAGAGGAAATCCATTGTTCTCAAGCTGACGGAATAAAAGCAATGGGAAATCTGATTGTTGTTAAGATGGTGTGTGGTTGAAAGAGAGAGGATTGTGCATTAGTAATAAGATGCAAAGCATTTCTGTGTTTCTTTAACTTTGGGCACTTTTATGTCCCAGTTGCTGACTTTTGTTAACGGTTTTTATTTTTGCTATATGAAGGTTTTATTAAAACCGTCTTGGAAACGTTTTATCATGCCTGCACCATTAATGTTTTACAATTACATTAATGTATATATTTGGTTGTTTTAAGCTTATCCCAGACAAAGACTGAAATGTGAATCTGAAATGTGAACATGTAAATATCTATAAAATCATTATGTATATATTTACCATAAAAATCCATCATTTTTGTGCATCATATTTTAATTATATTTTGTCAAATTATTTACATAGGATGAAAATATTAGTAGTTTGTATTTAGGATACATAAAATGCTAGAAAAAAAAAATGCTATCAAACACACCCTTTGAGATGGCAAAACTCTCCAAAAAACTGAATAAACTAGACTATAAAGAGTAGAAAAACAATTTGAAAGCAGTGCAGCGGTATATAAGGTTACAAATAGAAGATGAATGCAAAATGAGACATTTTGTTAAATCAATGTTACCACATTATTAATATTTTTTTTCTTTAAACTGTATATGGCTGTCTTGAATAAGTACCTCAGGAGACTAACCTATTCGTTTTATCACTGAAATACATTATAGGCCTGCACTGGACACGTGACGCCCAAGGGCCCAATTAAAAGCCTTTGTCAGTGTAGGCACAGTGATAACTACTGATAATACATGATTATAATCAGACAGCTAAGCTAGGAGTTTAAAAGGATGTTTTCTAAGGTGCAAAGGTTGGGAACAAGAAATGAAATCAGACAAGTGAAAAGTGAACTAGTGGAAGGTTTTGTTGTTAACTAGAGTATGTCGAAATTTTAACTTATATATATATAAAGGCAGGGTTAAAATGAAATGTTTTGGACAAGTACGACACAAAAACACAGAACCAAGACTGTGAATTAAAGTATATATATATATATATATGTATACAGTACAGGTCAAAAGTTTGGAAACATTACTATTTTTAATGTTTTTTGAAAGAAGTCTCTTCTGCTCATCAAGCCTGCATCATTTTTGATCAAAAATACAGAAAAAAACAGTAATATTGTGAAGTATTATTACAACTTAAAATAATAGTTTTCTATTTGAATATACTTTAAAAAATAATTTATTCCTGTGATGCAAAGCTGAATTTTCAGCATCAGTACTCCAGCCTTCAGTGTCACATGTAACATCCAGTCTATCACATGATCATTTAGAAATCATTCTAATATTCTGATTTATTATGAGTGTTGGAAACAGTTCTGCTGTCTAATATATTTGATGAATAAAAGGTTAAAAAGAACTGCATTTATTTATTAAAAAAAAAAAGTTCTAATAATATATATTCTAATAATATATTTTCTTTACTATCACTTTTTATCAATTTAACACATCCTTGCTGAATAAAAGTATTGATTTTATTTAAAAAAAGTAAGAAAAAAAAATTACTGACCCCAAATTACTGACCAGTAGTGTATATTGTTATTACAAAATATTTATATTTTAAAAACATAGCTTCTTTTTTTTTTTTTTTTACTTTTTATCAAAGTATCCTAAAAAAGTATCACATGTTCTGAAAAAATATTAAGCAGCAGAACTGTTTCCAACTCTGATAATGAATCATCATATTAGAATGATTTCTAAAGGATCATGTGATAATGATCCTAAAAATTCAGCTTGCATCACAGAAATAAATGATAATTTAAAGTATAATAAATTTAAAAAAAACAATTATTTTAAATTGTAATAATATATCACAATATTACATTTTTTTCTGTATTTTTGATCAAATAAATGCAGGCTTGATGAGCAGAAGAAACTTCTTTCAAAAACATTAAAAATAGTAATGTTTCCAAACTTTTGACCTGTACTGTATATTAGCGTATATTATAGTATATATTATATATAAAGTTATATTTTGCTTGATGCTTATTCTGAATTAGTAATTTTCTATTCATAGTTGTTTATGACATAACATACATGCTGCCTTTCGTTGAGAGTAATGAGGGACGTGATCCCATAACCTCCTGAGAGATGTCTTTTAAAATTGTTTCGGTACATAAAGTGTGTGAGAGCCATTGCTAACCTTCTAAATTTATATATAAATATTATTATTATTTTTTTTTTTGGAAGATTTGATGATCTTGGATTGCTTCTGTTTTATGTCAGAGGTATAATTTTTTGACAATCGTCAGGAAAACGTATTCATCATGGAGCCATGGGATACTCTTCTTCTACATTTGTTCATGGGAATGAAGTATTTTAAGTGTTCTCATCTAAGCATGCTGTCTCCCACCAAGTCCTGTCTTATACATTTATGCACGTTTATTTATTTATTTTTAACAGGAAGACTGGCAACAGTGGTCATTTTTAGGAAAAGTGCATGCATATACATGCATACATGTGTGTTTGTACCCTTGTTTTGATGAGAAAAGTTTTATGCTACCAGGTTTCCCTTTAGTCATGAATACTGAGTAAGGAAAGGTATGTTATAGGCTTGTATTGCACCTCGGCTGCCTATAAAACTGCAGCAAAAACAACACGTTTATAACATTTGGGCCAGATGTGAGGCAAAGAGGTTCTGAGGACCTTTTTCTCAATGCATTTCTCAGTTACCAACTTCATGGTTTTCTCTGCAAGTGGTTATACATTTATACATTTTAAAGCAGAAACAACTCATTCTGGATGCATTTTTGTTTCTCTGAACATTTAATCTGAAAATGTGCTCCTTTGACAGCATCAACGTGCTCAAAGTTTCATAAACGTTTAAATAATTCAGTCTACTTACTTGAACAAAGAGAATTACACACTCTGTTGTTAGCTCTGAATTTTAATGTTTATGAGCAATGATGATTTACATCTGTAGAAAGTGAAAAAATTATATTTTTTGATGATTACATGCAAGTGTTCCATACATGCAATAAAGTAAAATATTGGCATAAACCATAAACATTGGCAAAATACTGTGATACGCTGAAAATAAGGGTAAATTGTTAATTTCTAATCATAAGTTCAGAATATATTACAAAGCATAATTACTTATAGTTTCTTGGTGTGCCATCCTGTCAAACCAAATAAAGAAATTTATATATATATCAAATAATAAAAATATACATTACCCTGTGTAGATATTGTATATATAATTAATAACACATGTTCATTTAAACCAGTGTTGCCCATTAACATCTAATTTATCAAATTCACAACCACATTCTTTTTTCATGTGTCATTCGGCAACAGTCACACAAAAGTCCTCAAATATTTGGTCCAAGCTGGATGCCATGACAACCATGACATCATCCTGAAGTCCACAATCAGTTTGACAGCGATTGTACAGGAGAGCAGAAATGGCATAATCATCCTTACAACACGGCCCTTCCTTTTGCATGGAAAGCAAGTGACTTTGCTTTTGTGGTAAAAGCACTTTGCTGCAGCATAAGGTGAGTTATTGACTTCCGCTCATCACTTATTATGATGACTCAGTCTGCTCATGTCTTTTTCTCTATTGCATAGAAGCAAAAGCAATCTCAAAGACTCATAATTTGAAGTGTACTAGAAAAATGTGGCAAGCAAAGAGTGATTGTTTACAAAGTGGGAATGCATTGCAACACGAACCCTTCTAAATATTTACATATAAACAGAGACGTACTAAGCTAGCATGCTTTGTACGTTGGTGTCGTGCAAGACAAAGCCCTCGGTGTCTCTGTCAAAGTGTGTCGGGGAGCTCTTGTGAGGGCAGAGGAGGGCGTGGAAATGCCTTCGAAATGTTTCCGACAGACATGCGTACAGTATTGGATTGGCGCAGCTCCACGAGTACGACAGCAGCACCACAAACTCAAAGCCACGCGTGAAATCGAGCACCGGGTCTATCCGGTGCAGAGAGCAAAAGTTGAAGACGTAGAACGGCAGCCAGCAGATGCAAACACCAAAACTACCGCCACCACCATCTTGGTTACCTGTGTCTCAAACCTGTGGCTTTCCATTGAAGGAGACGTCTGCTGTCTGGCGTTTCTCAGAGTCACTAGAAGTGCCGTGTAAAACACGATCATTATGGTGAACGGCAAGGCGAAGCCCAGTACGAATGTGTAGCTAAGAAAAGCCAACCACCAGGAGTCCGATGCAATATGAGGGTCAATGGTGCACAAACCGTAGGTGGTGGAAAAGTGAATAGCCATCGGAAGCACTGGAAACAGAGAGATGAACCACATTAATGTGGCGATGATCTTCGCCCGTCGAGGCGTCCGCCAGCGAGCGAAGCGCAGCGGGTCTACCAGAGCCATATAACGATCAACACTCATCACCGTTAAGCAGAACACGCTTGTGAACTGATTGATGCCGTCCAGAACCATAACCAGCTTACAAACGGCTTCTCCGAAGATCCACTGGTCCTGGAAGTTTTGGATGGCGATGAACGGGAGTCCCACCATGAAGAGGCCATCCGCCAAAGCCAAGTTGAAAATGTAGACGGTGGTCGCCGAAGACATTTTGTCCAGTTTCAGAATGGTGACGATGACCAGCGAGTTCCCGGCCAATCCCACAATGCACACGGCCAGGTACAAGACGGCCATGGTGACGCTGAAAGCATCGAAGTCCTCCCGGATGTAGATGTTGTTTATCGCAGCGCTGTCCAGATCTAGAATCGAAACGTTGTCGTAAAACATTCCCAAAGGTTTCGCAGTTTCCATTTCTGGTCAACTTCTCTTAGATCTTGGTGAAATGTCAAGAAATGGTTTGTAGTTCTTGCAGAAGTAGTTCAAATGTGTTAGATTTTGCCCAAATTTCTGGTCAAAAATGGTTTGTAGTCCTTGGAAATGACGTTTGAATGCATTAGAGCTTGCTTAAAATGTCAAAAATGGTTGGTAGTCCTTGCAGGAGATGTTCAAAAGTATTAGAGCTGAATGAATTTTGGATTGATTAGAGTTTGATTAATGTTTGGTAGTTGTTTGGTAGTCATTGTTGGTAGTCCTTGCAGGAGATGTTCAAAAGTATTAGTTGCAGGAGAAGTTCAAAAGTATTAGAACTTGCGAAAAGTTTTGGAAAACAATAATGTGTAGTCCTTGCAGAAATTCAAACTTATTAGAAATTGGCAAGATTTCTGGAAGAAAATAGTTGGTAGTCCTTGCAGAAGTTGCAGAAATGTATTGGTCAGAAACGCTTGTAGTTTATAGTCCTTGCAGGAGAAGATCAAGAGTATCAGATCTTGCCTTAAATTTGTTCTTGATCTCCACAGGTTTGCATCCACCTTGTCCTCGAAGCTGGTTTATTTTCCCATCTCAAGAACGTCCCCCGGTTGGTCTTTGAAGAAATTTTACCATAAGCTTAGAGAAAAAACAAGCTTCACCCAAAAAACGGTTGTTAGGATATTTGTTGAAAGATCTAGACTCCAAAGCAGAAATCTATTGGGTGTTTGACTCTCCTAGTGAGATCTTATATATCCCCCCTGCAGTGTCCAGTGTGTGTGTGTGTGTGTGTGTGTGTCTAAAGTCATCCGTTGACTCTGATAAGCTGCGCCGGCTCGTTCCAATCCGCTGTTATGAGGTTTCCAGGGTGCCATCTGTTACAATACTTTTGTTTTCATAACTAAACACCCTCGTCAGAAGGTCCATCCAGCCTCTTTCTTTCACACTCCCTTGCTCACATTTTCCTCCTTCTCTCCACCCCTCTGTGTCCTCCCTTTCCTCGCAGTTCAGTGGGGGGTCAATCTGAGCCGATCAACCCCCAACTTCCCCTCTGGGCCACCCACTTTCCAAATACGTCCCCAAAGGATGAGTGATGAGTCTGGCCTGTCTCCCTCTGCTTGTTCTAATGTGCTGCGTCCCCCCCTTCACTGTTTATATTTCTCTCTGATTGTCTTTGTTTGTTGGTCAGTGGATCATTTATCACGCGCAAGGCCTCGGTGGGTGGAAACGATCGCAGATAGAAGGGCAAGAGTAATGAGCGATCACCTTAGTCCTGTTCCTCCTCGGACACGCATAGTTGGAATGCCGCAATTCTCACAGTGAACTTCCCAGGATTACAGCAGCTGAGGGAGGTAATGCTTATCTCACCTCAGTGACAAACACAGTTTTCGTAGTAGATTTGTTGTTATGCAATAAGCAGAATGTTTTGGAGATCACTCCTCTCCCAATTCCATGAAATCATTCCTAGAATTTGGAACGATCCATTGGAGTGTTACTGTAAACTTGGAAATGCTTTGTAGGCTGAGCTCATTTAGAGGTTTTAAAATGCCTCTTGTCACTTGAAGACAGGTATCCAGTCCTCTCTAATAAATCTAGACGGCCGGCATTTGGTTTCACTGTTCTGGGCTGGAGTTTTCTTGTAGCTCTTAACAAGGAACATACCGGTTTACGTTGTAGTTTCTAAGAATTGTAACTGCTTGGAAAAGAAGAGCTAGGATAAACCTTTGCTCCAGAAACACGTTCCTGGTCTTGTCTGTGCATCTCTTTATTTCTTCGTCTTTCAAGTTTTTGTTGCATGTGTGTTTTTTCTTAATAGTTCCATTGTTTCTGTTTTTCAGGCACTACTGAAATGACTCCACTTTTATCTCTTAAACTGAATTACAAATCCCAAATGCACATAAAATTCAGCGATGCTTCTATTTGTTATGTTGCATTTTGACACATCTGTTGTTGACATTCTGTAACCTGATGAGAAATCCAGTATAATCTATTCATGCATTAATAAAAAAAATAATACAGAAATCATGTTCTGTGTGCTGGAAGTCATTTTTATATATCAATTTGTGGTCCCCTGTTATTTCAAAAACATCAAATCCTCTTTCAGAACTTGTCTGATCCTTCCATTCTGTTCTTAAAGATGTAAATACATGAGAAGTTCACGAGGTTAGTGAATCATGAAAGAAGCAAAAAATCTGCTCACCATAAAAGAGACAAGAAGCAGTGCAGGATGCTTAACCAAACATTTCCAAGACAGCTGCCGTTATCAAACAAGAAATTAGATCAAATAAATGAGAAAAGAGATTAGAGATAAAAGGAGAGTTATGACTGATAAGCAAATACAAAGGAGCTAACGCACACGCATGCGAAAAATGAAAAGATTAAGGACTAGAGATAGGAAAAGGTTGATTAGAGAAATACTGCGAAATGAAAAGTATTAAATTTCATAATTCATTCATGGGATTGGGATATGATTTAAAAGGGGCTCAAACTCGGGTCACTTGAATATAAAGCAGTGTGAAAGTATCAGAGCGCATGCAATGTTTCCAGAATAACATACTCAGGGGCACAGAATGTTTTTATTTTTCCTTCTC
This sequence comes from Cyprinus carpio, assembly GCF_018340385.1. Taxonomy (NCBI): domain Eukaryota; kingdom Metazoa; phylum Chordata; class Actinopteri; order Cypriniformes; family Cyprinidae; genus Cyprinus; species Cyprinus carpio. The sequence continues at coordinate 1,026,647 of NC_056583.1, forward strand.
TAATCCACGAGTTCACAATAATACTCAGCTGTAAAACTTTTAAGATCTTAGGTCATTTGTAAACGTCATGCGCTATGAACCAATAGGAGCTCGTGGGAGGCGGGACTTCGGCTGTAACACAGACACGTGTACACAGGGAAGCAGGAAGTGAAGCTGTTCTGTCGGTGCTGTAAACAGTAAGTACTATTCAATAATAAGCAGAGTATTCTAAGGCAGTGAAATGAATGAAAACAAGCCCAGAAACCACAAAACTGTTATCGACTCGTTTAACATGTGTTTTTGAAATACTGAGCTATTTAAACGCAAGAGCAGATAAACTTTACCAGAGCTTTTTAGTCTATGTGGTTTCATCAAATAGCGCCGCATTTAAATTATTATGTCACTTGAGAGATTGTTTTAACATTCATAAGATGAAGAAACTGCAGTGTTAGTTAAAAATGTGTATTTGATTCATTGATAATGATAACAGCTGTTGCACTCACTCAACCGTCAGTAGATACATTGTAGCACGAATATGGCAGAGATTAAACAATAATTATAAACTGTATCAGTTAATTGCCATTAATTCTACATGTAAATAAACATTATGGTTTAAATGGGCAGTAATTATAAACTATATCTGTTAAGCTTGCATTTAACTGTACTTGTAAATAAACATAATGGTATGTAAATGTGCTTGTTTTAATCAGCAGAGCAGCAGTGTTTGCAGATATCCTGGATAAACAGGATTTGGTTCACACACCCGTCTGTGGGAGGAATAAACTGCGTCCTCCGTCTCTGTGTGTTTGATTTGACCGGGCATCATGATTGCAGGCGTCAGTCCTGTGCTTCAGGCCCTGCTGGGGACCCTGTTCACCTGGGGCCTCACCGCAGCTGGAGCCGCTCTCGTCTTCGTCTTCTCCAGCGGACAGGTGAGACGGGTTAAAAATCACAATCTGGACTCATGCAGAGAGAAGCTTAAAGGGATAGTTCAAAGGAAAAAATTCTGTCACCATATGCTTGACATAGAAGATATTACGAAGAATGATATCTTGTATAGCCATGTAAGTTAAAGGAATAGTTGCTGGTACCCATTGACCTCCATAGTATTTTTCTTTTTCCAAACTATGAAAGCCAATGGCTGCCAGAAGCGCTTTTGTTACCTGCATTCTTCAAATTATCTTCTATTGTGTTCAGCAGAAGGGAACAGGTTTGGAACATGAGAGTGATTAAATGATGACTTTATTAATTTTTGGGTGAACTTTCCCTTTAACGAGGACATTTTAAAACATATTTATGCAAGTAAAATGAGTTTGGCACAACATTAGGGTGAATAAATGATGAAAATATACTTTTTTATTATTATTTTTTTTTTATTTTAGTTCAGTTTTTTTTAAATTTGAAATTTTTAATTTACATTTTTATAAGAGTCAAGGTGAATGAAACTAATAATGTGACGATTTGAGTGTTTTACTGTAATTTTAACAGTAAACTCCGAAGTTAAAAATCTGTTAATTGGTTAACAGTAAGTTCACTTACTATATACAGTAAAATGTGATCTAACAGGACATTTCATATACTTTTACAGTAAAATACTCTTAAATGTACAGTTTTTGGAAGTGAAAAAGAGCAAGTCATCTTACAATTAACAGTAAAAATCTGTAAATCAACATTCCCAGAATTTTCTTTTTGAAATAACGATGCCTTTTCTTGTTTTTTTTTTTATTTAATTTTTTATTTTAAAATGTCTTTTTTATATCATTTATGTACTTCAGGGTTTTATATAACATGTTAATGTTTATTGCATTTATATAGAGTTGCTTGTTTCACTTGGTTGGTATATTAACATTATATTAGTTAATGAAATGTACGATTTTTACTGTAAATTTAAGTTCAATCTGTAAAACCGAAAATGATATATTACCATTATATTAGTGCTGTCAAATGATTAATCGCATCCAAAATAAAAGTTTTTGTTTACATAATATATATGTGTACTGTGTATATATTCATGCCGCATATATTTTGAAAATATGTACATGTATATATTTATATTCATGTAAATATTTAATATATAAACATAACATATTTTTCTTAAATATATACATGCATGTGTGTGTATTAATAAATATGCATAATAAATATACACAGTACACACATATATTATGTAAACAAAAACTTTTATTTTGGATGCGATTAATCGTTTGACAGCACTACAGGATATTAGTTAATAAAATGTAAAATTTTTACTGTAAAATCTGTAAAACCTAAAATGTTTGTATTTTAGCAACCACAGCTTTCTCTCTCTTTTTGTGCCATTAATTTTTCTTTTATTGTTATAATTTTACAGAAGCGGGTCTTGGATGGCAGTCTGGGATTTGCCGCAGGGGTAAGAAACCCTCAACCCTAATTTTTTTCATTTACTTCTTTGCTCTATGTGTCTATCGTTTCTTCCCCTTTAGCCGTGTGTTCGCATCACATCTCTTTTTTTCTTTGCACAATGAAATTAATTCGTTGAGGGCGAGCAGGAGCACGTAATGCACTTTGTTGTTGGGGAAAACTCTCACTAAGTCGTGGAAAAGAATTATGTTTTTTTTACTGTGACCCAGAATTAATTACAGCGTCCTGTTTTGATTATCTGCAATATTTGAATGCGACATCAGGTTTGCTGAATTCTTATCAAACGTTCAGAAACAACACTTCACCTCTTGTGAAGGATCCTGAAAAACGTCCTTGCATCGAAGATGGAAAAATATAATTTCCATGACATTAAATATGCATGCTTTGTAGATTGGATTTGAAAATCCAGTAAGCTAATAAATAGTATAAATGTTTTTTTTCTGCCCTCATGTTCTAGACGTTTGAGTCATTACCAGTCGCACATAACGAGCACATGTATAATGATACTCAGTCTTTGGCTTCTAGTGTAGTTTCATTGCTCTGCTCGAGTTACAGAGACTGTTTCAGCCTCTAAATATGATTGCACTTGAAGACAGTTTGTCTTTTAAAGAACATATTGATCTACGAAAGTGGATAAGAAATTATTATATATATATATTTTTTGTCGCTAATTAGAAACAAATTGCTCCTACTTTTCTAGTTATTATATACAGATATGCTGGTGTTTGTTCCATGTTGTTTACCGTGTTGTGATTAAAGTAATTACTCAGTGTAACTCAGTGTAGTCTGTATGCAGAGGTTAAATGGCTCAGTTTCATTGGTTCAACTTTGTTTGTAAAGTACTAATCAGTTCCTTGCTTTCATATTTTGCAGGTTATGCTAAATTTCAATCAGATTCATATTACAGCCTACTTTTAGTAGATACAGTATGCATTCTTATCCCTAATACGAGGACTGCTTTTGGAAAGAAGACTTTTGCTTCTTCTTCGAATAATTGTCATAAAACACTGAAATGTAACAGTAAAACCTGCTACCTTTGAATAATGTAGATTCACGTAGATTCATCTGAAATACTTTTAAACTGCAACTTTCTATACACACACACATATAATATATATATATATATATATATATATATATATATATATATATATATATATATATATATATATATATATATATATATATATATATATATATATAATAATTATTTATAATAATATATAATTATTTTTATGTAATATTCTATCTCTATGTAAAATAAATAAAATAAAATTGGGTTATTATATTTAACTAAAACCATAAAAAACAAAAACAAATTTTTGTTACCTGAAATAAAGTAAATGTTAACTGAAATGAAATTATATATATAAATAAATAAAACTTAGCTTAGTTTATTTCATTTTTTTTTTGTTTTTTTTTTTTTTTATCTTTATTTTTTAATATAGTTATAATAAAACTAAAAAAAATAAAATAAATAAAAACTATATATATTAGATATATAAAAAAAGAGTATTTACACACAGTATATATGGAAAACAAAACAAAAATATGTATAAACTACCTCACTAATATTGAAATAACACTATATATATATCATATATATATATATATATATATATATATATATATATATATATATATATATATATATATATATATATATATATATATATCTCCACCTCCAGGGTTTTGAAACACTTTAGTCTGGCTGCTAAATTAGCTGAAGGCGATATGAGAACATCAATTACAGCACTGCAGGCTCCTGAGTTTATTAGTTTGTCTTCCTCCTCTTCTGGAGTCTGCTGTTGTCCATATGGATCATGCTTTAGTTTGCTGGTCTTGCTTTGCCTCAAGCAGTTGTGTTCCTGGAACAGCACAGCGTCTGGCATCATGACACTGCCAAGAGCAAACACTCCCGAGAAGCTCGTCCTCTCTGGTTCTGCAGCGCAGCAGTGGTGACGGGAGGCCGTCTGGACACACTGATAGAGAGTTTAGGAGATGCTGAAGGGCTGTTAGGCTGATTTGTGTGGTCCATTATAACTCTAGGAGGAGGGTGATGGTTCAACAATAGTCGTCACCATAAATAAATGTGTTTAGGGCAAGCATTTTTCCCTCTGCTCTTTATTTTCCCTGAAGATTAATGGCTGTAATCACTGGAAGTTGTATTCAGTGTGTGTGTGTTGGTTCTTTGTTAGGCAGTAAGTGAGTAGTGATAAAAAGTAATTAAGAATCAGGATGTAAAGCTGTCCAAACATGAGCTTGAATCTACTTCTGTTCTATTCTGTAAATGCATTTCAGGTGATAAGAGCTTAAAGGCTGTGACCGATCGAATGAAGTCAGGATCAACACTGCAGAAGTGGCACAGAAACTGCATCTAAAGCAGCATTTAAATGCAGTTACATTTGCACAAGTGATGCTGTGTTTTAGAAATGCTGAATATCAAAATCTGAAATTATTTTTTTTAAAGAAATTATATTTAAATATGAAACTAAAACTGACAGTAGGTGGCGCCAATTCAGTGTCTTAATGAGCGAGTCATTGAATCGTTCATGCAACCGATTCACTTAAATAGTTGCTTCGTTCAAAAACAAAGCATGCGACTCTATGAATGGATCGTCCAGTCATCGATTTGTTTTAAAAATATGAAATATTATATACATCTCTGTAGGTGGAGTTCTTAATTCTAATGTATTTGCATGCATTGCAATTCTAATCAGTTTTTCTAAATTATTTTTATTTTATTGAATATTAGATTAGATAGTGTGTTTGGTGCAAAACTGGCAGATCATTTCTTGAATGAAAAGCGAGTTGTTCTGATCGTCTCTGCTGTAAGAATTCAGCAAATTTCATGCTTGATCACATAATCTCAAAATCTCTGGATATTACCGACATTTCTGCTGCAGTTATGACACAGCTGCTTATTTTCAAACAGAAACTGAGAGTATTGATATTTTAATGAACCATGATTCATTTTGTGATTCCAGAAATTTCAAGAACTGATTCGTTGATTTAAAAACAGTGGTTACTTATTCTTAGTTATTAGTTATTGATTTAATTACTACTTTTTTAGAGTTTTAGTTTTAAAGTGAATTATTTCAATATATTAATAATGTTTTTATTTTTATTTAATTTTTTTAATAACATTTTCAGAAAACCGAAACAATTCAACCTTCTGGTTGAGGACGACTGTAATGGTGATTATTTTCTTCTTTGGTTGTGATCAAAATATTATTTTATTAGTATGTGCTATAATCTTTTAACCACTTTACTTGTTAATAATTAAGCTGTACCTGATAAATATTCAATAACTGAATTCCTGCTGTTAGTCTACAATATTACAATTAATATTAATTTTACAGTATTATTCTAGATTTTTGATTCTAATAATATAAATGCATGCTTTTTAATAAAAATAAAAATTTAATAAAAATATATTTTTTTATTAAATTAAAAAAAAAAAAAAAAATATATATATATATATATATATATATATATAGTTTATTCTATTTTATTTATTTATTTTTATCTATATATATATATATATATATATATATATACTATATATATATTTATATATATATATATTTATATATATTATATATATATATATATTATTTTTATTTATTTATTTATTTATTTTATTATTTATTTTATTTATTTATTTATTTATTTATTTATTTTATTATTGTTTTGTTTTAGTAAATGGCATGATATGAAAGCTCCGTTGAGTAAAAGCCATCAGAGGGAGTTTTTTAGTTTTCGTCTGGTTTCTGGTTATGAAGCAAAGCACTCAGAGTCATTAATTTGATTAGTTTTACTTTGATTCGTTAGTTTGTTTTTCACTTGTATTCTCGCTCATTTGTGTCCAGTTTGAGATCTGTTCATGTGTTGCTCGTAGAGTCGAGGGATCAGCCGGATCGGTGTTGCGGCTCGTTTACTCTGATTGTTTTATTAACATTGCTGGCGTTCACTGAAACCCACATGCGTCATTCAGAGAAACAGTATTTATAAGTATTTATAGATATGGCAGTGAGTGTTATGATTGTTGTTCTTGTTGTTGTTGTGTATGTTGTGTTTGGTTTTCTTCGTTTTGAGGTTTTTGTGGTGTTTTTGTGGTGATGCAACATTTTACTCACTTTGTGAAACTCATATTTGACTCTGTATTTTAATACATGCACACTGATATGATTACTTGGTTTGTTGTGTTGGAGGGAATGGAGTAGCTGGATGCTGGCTTGTTATTAAATAAGCTGTTTTACAGTGTGCATTTTCCATCAACTCAAATTTTACCTCTTTTACATTTAGATTTAGGTTTACATTTAGTCATTTAGCAGACGCTTTTATCCAAAGTGACTTACAAATGAGGACAATGGAAGCAATCAAAAACAACAAAAGAGCAATGATATATAAGTGCTATAACAAGTCTCAGTTAGCTTTAAACGCAGTACACGTAGTAAGTGGCTTTTATATAATATAATAAATAAAAAGAAAAACATGATAGAATAGAAAAAAGAATAGAGCCAGCTACCGTTAGAGGTCTTTTTTGCTTTGTTAATTGTATAATAAATGAAAAGAAAAACATATAGAATACAAAAATGATTAGAAAGCTATTTAGATTTTTTTTTTTTTTTTAAGGACTAGAATTAGACTAGTGAGTGCTAGAGTTAGAGGGGTCAAATACAGTGGAAGAGATGTAGTTTTTAAGGCTGGATTAGAAATGTTGAAATATCACTATAATTTTCTTGTCTTAAAGGCATAGCTCAGTTCACTCACAAAATGAAAATTTTGTCATCAGGTTTATTACCAAAATCCCACATGACTCTGTGTTTGTTTTGTTGTTTTTTCTTTCTGTGGAATTTATTTATTATTTTGATTCAGTAATGAATTTATTTATTTAATACAATTATTTATCAAATTTTAAAACAGATTTTAATTATTTATTAAATAAATAAATTCAGTAACTTGATACATTTATTTTTAACACGTTTATTATTTATTATTAATAATCATTGTAGAATTTATTTTTATTCAGTATGTATTTAATACAGCACTTTATTAAATAAAGATTTATTTATTTGTTAATATACTTGGTTGTTGTGTGGAGGGAAATGAGTAGCTGAATGCTGGCTTGTTATTAAATAAGCTTGTTTACAAGTGTGCATTTTCCATCAACTCAAATTTTACTCCCCTTTTCTTTTAACATTTAGATTTTAGGTTTACATTTAGTCATTTAGCAGACCGCTTTTATCCAAAGTGACTTACAAATGAGGACAATGGAGCAATCAACAAACAAAAGAGCAATGATATATAAGTGCTAGAACAAGTCTCAGTTAGCTTAAAACAGCAGTACACGGAGTAAGGGCTTTTATATAATATCATTACACATAGCAAAGTTTTTTAAGTAAAAAAGAATAGAGCAAGCTACCGTTTAGAGGTGGTCTTTTTTGCTTTTGTTAATTGTATAATAAATGAAAAGAAAACAGATAGAATACAAAAAGGTTAGAAAGATTTTTTTTTAAGAATAGAATTAGAATATTGAGTGCTAGAGTTAGAGGGTCAAATACAGATGGAAGAGATGTGTTTTAAGCCGATTAGAAATGTTAAATATCACTAATTTTCTTTCTTAAAGGCATAGTTCACTCACAAATGAAAATTTTGTCATCAGGTTATTCCAAACCCACATGACTTCTGTTTTGTTTTGTTGTTTTTTTTTCTGTGGAATTTATTTATTTATTTTTATTCAGTATGAATTTATTTATTTAATACAACTCTTTATCAAATAAAGATTTTAATTATTTATTAAATAAATAAATTCAGTAACTTGATACATTTATTTTTAAACACGTTTATTATTTATTTATGTAATAATCATTTGTAGAATTTATTTTTATTCAGTATGTATTTAATACAGCACTTTATTAAATAAAGATTTTATTTATTTGTTAATAAATAAATGCAGTAATTTGATGCATTTATTTTTTTAAAGAGGTTTATTATTTATTTATTTAATTAATAATCATCTGTGGAATTTATTTATTTATTTTTATTCAGTATGTATTTATTTAATACAGCTCTTTATTAAATAAAGATTTGATTTATTTATTAAATAAATAAATTCAGTAATTTTATACATTTATTTTTAAACGTGTTTATTATTTATTTATTTAAGTAATTAATAATCATCTGTGGAATTTATTTATTTTTATTTCAGTATGTATGTTATTTCAAATATATTTTAAAGCTTTTATTTCTTTATTCAAATTATTTGTATATTTTATTTGTAAATGCATTTGTTTATTTATATCGGCTTTTATTTATTAAATGCATTTATTTATTTGTATTTGTTCAGTTTATTTATTTATTTTATACATTTTTATTAAACGCTCTCTGCCTGTCAATCATTGTGTGTGATATTCAGGTTTGCAGACATGTCTCTGAAGGGTGGGTTTTAGACCGAGGGCGTGTGTTTGTTAGAACTGAATGCTTGAAATCACTTGCAGCACCTTCAGCAAACATTTGTACTGTCTTTAGTTTCTTATTTCCAAGACATATAGCCAGTCATAGCTGGTGTCACTGGGGTTTTTATATTTTCATAATGTAGTCTTTATGATCCACATAATTATGAACCAGGCATTATGTCATATTTATCCCTCATAATAAATTTAAAATAAATATACTGTTTTTGATAACTTCTATTTTCATAACTTAATACTTTTCAACTAAAACCATATTTTATCTAATCAGTTTTATTTTTTTTTTTAAAGTTTTGAATGTTTTTACCAAGTTATTACTCCATGTATCCCTTAAAAAAAAAACAGTTTAAAATTTCAAATTGCACAAACCACGCCAAAAATTAAAATATATAATATATAATTTTTTTCTCAATATTGATGATAAATTTTATTTGAATATATATTTGTATTAGATTTATAAGAGCATTTAGAATTGCCAGTATTAACCCCATTGGAATGAATGGAATTTAATTAAATTTCTTTGAATTTATATCTTATTACTGCTCAAAAACAGTCCAAATTTATGAAACCTACACATGTATTTCTAGAAAAACAACATCAAAACAGCATATTGCTCTAAAAAGTTTTCAAACAAAATAAATTGATTTTATTTTGCTTAAAATCTCACTTTCGGGTAAAAAGTGATTGGTTTTTCTGGCTGAAAATACTGCAGAACTGAAAATATTAGAGCCTCAGACCGATGCAGTCTCTCTCTCTCGCTCTCTCTCTCTCTCACACACACACACACACACACAGAGGAAGGCTGTCATTCATGCCAGTGATCCGGCTTCAGAAAGAATGATTCATTGTGAGAGGAAACACAGGCGATGCGGCAGTGTGTTGAGACGAGGACAGAAAGTGTCCTCACCTGAAGGCAGCCTAATTAATGAGTTTTCCTCCATTCTGCTTCATAGAAAAGAGGTTTTCAAGAAGGATTAAATGTTCCTTCAGCTGCAGAAAAGTAATTAGGCATTAGCTGTAGTCTTATAATTGGACTGCAGTACAACACTGTCATAAAAGCACTTCAGAGTGTAAAACACTTGGTGTGTTATATGAGATGTGACCAAAAACACACATCATTAAACCACTTCGTTTTATAGATAGAGATGAGTTCAACAACATTCGTCCACATCGATTCATTTATGTACGGTTTCATATCCATACTGACTTTAGTCTTCACTGTAGAAACTACGATCAGCAACTCATTTTTTTTCGTTACTTTAACTCATCAAAATAAGCTGAGCAATTTCAGGTTTTTTTTTAATTTTTTTTTATAAACGTTACATACGTTATATGAAAGTTACCTTGATTTTTTTTTTTTTTTTTAATTCGGTTTAATGTAATTTAAGTAAAGGCAGCATTAATTAAATTAAGGCACTGAATTAAATTTTTACGTTGAAATAGTTGGAATTTTTTTTTAAAAAGATAATTTTATCATTTTATATATATATATATATATATATATATATATATATATATATATATATATATATATATATATATATAGATATATATATATATATATATATATATATATATATATATATATATATATAATATGAAAAACTAATCATGTTTAAGTCATGTGGTGGATCCATGCGGGGAAAAAATCAGTATCAGGAAATGCAAAGATATTTTTGAATAATAAAAACAATATTATTTATTTAGTATTATTTTTCATTTAGCCATATTTTTAATTATCATTTGTTTTTACATTTTTAATTTAAATTTTCGTATTTTATTTGAAAAAAATTATGAGCTTTTGTCATTTTTATTAGTTTTTCTTTTTTTTTTAAAAAATATGACTATTTAAGTTTGATTTATGTTTAAGTTTAAGTTTTTAAGTTTCATTAGAAGTTTATTTAAAGTTTTTTTTTTTTTACATTATTTTTTAGGTTAATTTTTTTTTTCAGTTTTAGTTTTATCATATACAGTAGACAACCTATATTATTATGATTTCTTTATTTCTTTTCACCTGATGCTAATATTCTGTGTCCATTCGTTGGATTGTAAATTTGCTATTTTATAAACCTTCTTTCTTTCTCTCATGTCTTGAAATGATTGACACACACACAAAAAAAAAAAAAAAAAAGAAAAAAAAAACACACACACACACACACACACACACACACATATATATATATATTTTCTGTAGTTTTATTTATATTTTAAATACATGGTGGAGAATTTAAAAGTGAATATTCTTTACTACCATGAAATAATAATAATAAAAATAATAATAATTTTTGCACAAAAGTATAGTACATTTGGTTATAAAAATGCTTATGCTTATTGTCTCTGGTCTGTTTTGACCTCTAGGATCACAGGTTAATAATACCAGATGACTAGACTTTGGATCATTCTCAAATCCCACTGGAACACACGAGAAAACTGGCGAAAGCACAAGTTGACCTTTATCTCTGTCCGTGCATCACTCCTGGGTTCCTGAGATTGAGACTCGCGCTCTCAGTGAATCAATCAGCCTCCGAGTCAGTGATTAGCTATTAACTGAGCGGGTTCGTTTGTCTAGATGCTGTCTTCTGCTCACTCAAACCGCTTCGTCCGGTGGAAAGAGGTGCACGGGAAAATGAAATAATTACCCCCTTCTCAAATGAAAATAAATAACACACCTTTCAGAGAAGCTGAGCGTTTAAATGCGCAGTGGAGTGGTCTTCATTATTCCCACTGCGGTGCAACGGTGGCAGAGAATAGACTGTCATTACTGAAGAGGTCCTGCATTAACCTGCTCTTAATAACAGCTTTGCCCTCAAAGGGAACAAAACCGATGTCAAATGGAGCAGCAGGAAATTGAGGTTTCCCACAAGACATGATAATAATAATAACAATAATCAAAGTGCAGCACAGGCCCTGAGGACGTAGAGGTGTAATTTCTACAGACAGGTAGCTTTCCATTAGCCTTTTCAAAAGCTTTACTCTTTCTGTGGTGATTTTCATAAGCCCTTTTTGATGTATTCTCTGCCCTGTCCAACAGAATAGACTATTATCAATTTTATTATTATCCCAATGTATACTGGAAAAAAAAAATTAATCAGAAATTGCTACTAAATTTCACAATTAATTATAAAGGAACCAGAAGTGACGCATTGAATTAAACAGTAAAATTTGAAGTAGACAGACTGAAATAGTATTTTCTTTTAAGGCACGCTTAAAAAAAAAAATAAATAAATAAATAAATAAATTTCATTTTACTGTTGTACTTTAATTATTTTTTAAAAACAGCATTTTTCCTAATTTTACAATATTAATGTTTTTTTTTTTCTGTATTTTTGGTCAAATACAGCATGAAGAGACTTCTTTAAAAAGCATTGAAAATCTTACTGATCCCAAACTTTTGAACAGCAGAGTGTATGTATGTATATGTGTCATACATGCATACATAAGGGTTTCTGCAGTTATTAATAATGCTGAGATGCTAGAGAGAGATTTTCAGAACTGTGATGCTTGCATAACAAACCATTAATACAAATCCATTCATGAACCTGAATGATTTATATTGCTTTTCTTTACAAAAGTGTTACTTATGTAAGAAGTGTACAGAGCTTCCCAGATGCTTTTGTCATATGGAAGAAATTGTAGTACAAGTAAGCATTATCTGTCATTATCTGTTGGAACAGGTAGTACGTTTTCCATTATTTATTTCTAGTCCATCAGTAAAATATTTGAATGCATTGTTTTTGTAATGCGACTTTTTAATGTGACAAATTCTTAATTATTCAGGATGCTTGTCAAATTTTAGTTAACATGCACAAAAAATGGTTTACACCAAACCTAACCGAACCAAATCAGATTTGTTTGCGGTTTCATTTAGCACTGTATGGAACAGCTGTCAGTCCTTTTTTGAAGATTTGGAACTTTTTGCATTGTTTTACATTGTTGTTGTTTCCTCGTGATTTCTGTCTGAGTTTGTGCTTTTCTTTCGTTAGATGGTGTGTGTGAAATAAAATCTCCCGTCTCTCTGATGTAAGACACAGTGCTGTTTCCCAGCATGCCTACAGGACAAATGAACAAGTCTTTGATCACGATTTGTCCAAATGTGTTGGACAGCATAGAAGAAATGCATGAGTTTTAACTTGCTCTTTTCTGCTTGAGGGTTTTGTGTCACACTTACACTCATGAATAATTAAAAAGTCTACTGATGCAAACTGGAGTTTGGCAGATTTGCACACTGTTTAAACTGACTTTACAGGGAAAGCACAAAATCAAAGCGTTGAATTAGAAAACAAAAATCTGTGTTTTTCAACTTTTATCTCACATGCTGTAATTGGAGTAATACTGCCATACTTTTCCTGTAGTATGCATGCATAATATATAATATATAACACGTAATATATATTTATATATGCACACACACACATACACACGCACGCAAGCATGCACACACACGCACGCACCCACGCAAGCATGCAAACACACGCACGCAAGCATGCACACACACACACACGCGCACACACACACACACACACCCACGCAAGCATGCACACACACACATACACGCATGCATGCGCACACACACGCACTCACGCAAGCATGCGCACACACAAACACACACACACGCACCCACGCAAGCATGCACACACACGCACGCACCCACGCAAGCATGCACACACACACGCAAGCATGCACACACACACACACGCGCACACACACACACACCCACGCAAGCATGCACACACACACACACGCAAGCATGCACACACACACACACACACACACACGCAAGCATGCACACACACACACACGCACGCACCCACGCAAGCATGCACACACACACATACACGCATGCATGCGCACACACACGCACGCACCCACGCAAGCATACGCACCCACGCAAGCATGCACACACACACATACACGCAAGCATGCACACACACACACACGCAAGCATACACACACACACACACACACACGCAAGCATGCACACACACGCACGCACCCACGCAAGCATACGCACCCACGCAAGCATGCACACACACACATACACGCATGCATGCGCACACACACACGCACTCACGCAAGCATGCGCACACACAAACACACACACACACACACACGCAAGCATGCGCACACACACACACACACACACACACACACACACACACACGCAAGCATGCACACACACTCAAGCATGCGCGTGCACACACACTCACACACACACATACGCACACACACATACACGCACTCACGCAAGCATGCGCACACACACACACACACACACACACACACACACTCAAGCATGCGCGTGCACACACACTCACACTCACACACACACACAAACGCACACACACATACACGCATGCATGCGCACACACGCAAGCATGCGCACACACACACACACGCAAGCATGCGCGCGCACACACACTCACACACACACACACAATCACGCATGCGCACACAAACACGCACCGACGCAAGCATGCACACACACACACACACACGCATGCATGGGCACACACACACCCCCACGGAAGCATGCGCACACAAACTCACACACACACACACACACACACACTGTCACTGAAGCTACACTTTTGTACCTTTTTAAGTAAAAGTTTAAGTAAGCTTTTAGCAAAGTTTCTGGAAACAAACGCTCCTCAAAAGATCCTGATGATCAGATATTACAGAGATATTACTGCAGTTATTCTGAACTTTACTTGATCAAAATCACTCAAGATTTGACAGCAGAAATACACGGGAAGCTCCAGCTTTTTGTATCATGCTGATCAGCTTCCTTGTTTAGAAACATGGCTTCAAACTAGGAGAACATCAGAACTTATAACAGTTCATTATTTCAGCTGTATCTAAAGGGAACGAACTGCTTAGTTGTTGTGTGTCGTGCTCGAGTGTGGATCAGCAGCGTGTGAGAGTCTGCTCCTCTTCTGTCCTCAGGTCATGCTGGCGGCGTCCTATTGGTCCCTTCTGGCTCCTGCTATCGAGATGGCAGAGGATTCTGGGAAATATGGCGACTTTGCCTTCGTGCCTGTCGCTGTGGGTTTTGCACTCGGGGCTCTGTTCGTTTATATCGCTGACCTGATGATGCCCGTTCTGGTGAGTTTCAAATCATTTCCCATATGCATTAGAAACAGGTCTTTAAGTAGTATTAAAAAGTTCTGCAAATCTGCCAATCCATCCTAAACATCAGTTTAATAATTAATGTCATCAATCAGAAGTGTTCCAAGAAATCCCTTTGCTTGAATTTAAGTGGTTTAGTTTAATAAAGGTATTCAAGTAAATATAGTATGTACTGTATGTATATTGGTACATTTTATTTAGTGTCAAACTTTTTTGCCTGTTAAAGTAGATTTTAATTTGAGTTTAGTTGCATTTTAAATAGTTTAATCTACATTGCAGGTATTGTTATTTATTTATTATTTTTAATAATCTTTGTCATATTCTTTCTCATTACGTGGGTGTGGTGTGATATTGCTGAGAATGATGAACCGTATATTAAGAATCTGATTGTTCCTTTAGCCTTTTCCTGACTTGAAATTCGGAAAATATCCCCCAAATTATGAAGATATGCAAATTTTTAAGGCCGAGTGTGTTTCACAGTGCCAATATTTTAAATGGTAATTTCATATTCAGTGCACTTCTCAGGTTAAGAGTTATCTTGAAAATGGGAAAATATTTTTTTTTTTAATGTTTTTGAAAGAAGACTCTTCTGCTCACCAAGTGTGCATTTATTTGATAAAAAATACAGTAAAACCAGTAAAATTATGAAATATTATTATAATTTAGAATTGCTGTTTTCTATGTGAATATATTGTAAAATATAATTTATTCCTGTGCTCAAAGCTGAATTTTCAGCATCATTACTCCAGTCTTCAGCGTCACATGATCCTGGTGCTTCATGTTTTTTTTTGCAGAAATGTGATACACCTAAAGTCAAAAGTTTGGGGTGTGTAAGATTTAAAAGGAAAGAAAAATAAATAAACACTTTGATTCAGCAAGGATGCATTAAATTAATCAAAAGTGTCAGTAAAGACATTTCCAATGTCACAAAACATTTCTATTTCAAATAAATGCTGTTCTTTTGAACTTTCTATTCATCTGTGAATCCTGAAAAATAAAATGTACCACAGTTTCCTCAAAAATATTAAGTGTTTTCAACATTGATAATAATCAGAAATGTTTCTTGAGCAGTAATCAGCATATTAGAATGATTTCTGAAGATCATGTGACACTGAAGACTGGAGTAATGATGCTGAAAATACAGAAATAAATTACAGTTTAACAGAGATTCACATAGAAAACAGCTGTTTTGAATATAAGTAAAGGTACAGCAATATGAACGAGGATTGGAGGGACTTCTCCTGAACATCTCACTCTTTCTCCACCGGTTTCATTCAGGTTTTGTCGCTTTTATCTTTTCCGTATTTCCATCTACTTCGTCTCTCTCCTCTTCAGTTTCACACAGGCTCACTAATGTTTTTCTTTGAATGGATCTCTCTCTCATGCCGTCACACACGCTCACTGCCTCTCTTATGTCCCTCACGGTGCTGCTGGATATCGATTCTGACAAGCAAAAAACAAGATATTGTTCATTTTACATCAGACTGACTGGCCCTCACGTATGCTTCAGGATCGAATGCGGTTGATATAACAGAAACAGCTTGCTTTATTAATGTGTAGATGTCATGAGTCGAAGCTCTCAGGTTAACAGCTTGTTTCTGTCACACTAGCGTATATTATTCCATTATTCATGTATCTGTGAACCTATTAGTCCCTGCTGTTGTGTGAGACATGAGGATGAGAGCTAGCTAACATTTTCTCATTTCTTTTTCATTAAGCATGTGTGAATAACTAATAGTACCAATTTTGTCGGGGGGCCAAAGCCCTTAAAGTGATAGTTAAGCATGTGTGAATAAAAAGTTATTATCATATCCTATTATTTTTTTGTCTTTCTTGCATTACACTTATTTAGATTTATTAATATATTTATAAATGAATATTACACATGCATATTTATTATATGCTATTATGTAACATACATTGTCGTGTTTGTTTATTTATGATAAATATTTATAATAAATATGATAAATAAATACATACATAGCGATGGAATATAAGCACTGTAAGACGACCTACTAGACAAATACATTGAATAATGTCAAGTCATCTGGATAATTTAATGGAGCTTTTCCGTAATTTTCGTTTCAGTGTGAGCTGTTCCTTTAAGCTGTGCTCTTAGACACAATGCCGGTTGAATGTGGTGACATTGTAATCTGTTTGAAATACATGTGCACGCTCTCTGGACAACACCCTCCCCCCCCCCCAGTGTTTGGACAGCTGGTGTAGTCACTTTTACTGGCACTGTTGGCAAACAGTTCGAGCGAAAGAGCGTTAGATGCCGAGCCTGCAAACCCCCAGCAAAGTCATTACCATGGCTCCGCTCCAGAGACGCGGATCACACGCCGTTCATCCTCCACCGCTTCCCACATTCTCTATTGTTTCCTGCTCCTCGTCCTCAGGTCGGGTGACTGAACACCTGTCAGTGACTACAGACCAAGCTGCTGCAGGATTGAGTGTCTGGAAATCTCCAGCCGGTGGACTTTCTTACACACAGACACGTCCTGCCTCTTTGTTACTCTGACTAGTTGCCCATATACAATGGATGAAGTTACAGTAGCAGTTTGCTCTTGGGATATTTTATGGGTGGAATGGTGTAATGGTTTTGTTCTGAGAGCAGCACTGGGTCTGATCTGAGGTGGAACAGTGTCAACATCAGACCATCGTATGTGTGGAAGGACTGTTTGTTGAACCTTGAATGATGCTGTTTAATGTCACACATTGTTGATCAGACTTTATTTTCTATTCTTTCTTTCCTTTCTGGCTTGACTTTCTTCTTCCTATTCTTCTTTCTTTACTTCTTCACTCTCCTTCTCTTTCCTCTTCCTCTTCCTTTTCATGCTCTCCTCCTGATCCTTCATTTCCTCCCTTCTTCTTCAATTTTCACTTCTTTCCTTTCTTCCTGTTCATTTTTCTTCTCCTTTTTTTAACTTGTCATCTTCTTCCTTCTTTCCTTCCTGTTCATTTTTCTTCTTTCTTTCATTTTCCTTCATTCTTCTCCTCTTCCTCTCTCTCTTCCCCTTCCTTCTTCCCTTATTTCCTTTCTTCTTCTTCGTTTAGTTCCTCCCTTCTTCATCTTCACTTTTCACTTCTTCCTTCCTCTCTTCCCTTATCTTGCCATCCTTGCTGTTCTTATTATTCATTGATTTCTGTCTTTCCTTCTCTCTCATTTAGTCATTTTCCTTCTTCCTTTGTCTCTTCTGCTTTCTTCTTCTCCTCCTCCTCCTCTTCCTCCTTCCTTCTTTCCTTCCTTCCTGGTCATTTTTGTCTCCCTTTTCCTTGTCCTCTTCTTCCTTCCTTCCTTCCTTCCTTTCTTTGTTTCATGTTCTTCTCCCTCTGCCTCTCCTTCTCCTTCTTTTTCTATTTCTCTTCCCCTTCCTTCCTTCCTTCTTCATCTTTGTTTATTTCCTCCCTTCATCATCTTCACTTTTCCTTCCTTTGGTTCTTTATTATAGCCCTGCATTTCAACCTTGAGCTCAACGAGGCCCGACTTATTTTCTAGTCATTCATTTAAGCCATTATTCGACTGATCGTATGTATATCTCAATTAAATTACTTAAATATATACTAAACCATAATGAGCCTTTTAATATGTAGGCTAGCTAGCCTACTCCACGCTCAAGCGCACACATAAAGCTTGCCACAAGCACGCGCAAAAGTATTAATGACTATGCATGTGTCAGGGAAAAATAACATGGAGATATTTTCATTATTTATTAATGAACTACTGTTTTCTGAGTCTGTGTCGGCTGCAAAGATTAAGTTACTGACTTGCTATCTCCGCAGCGCCTCCAGAAGGAAATGCACCTTTTGTACGGATTACATAATGAGCTAATTTCAATTTGAATTGGTTCATTTTAAAGTCAACCTTTCAAGCTTTCTATAGATATATTTCTCATGTCTATGAAGCAAGTAGCCTATACGATGAGTTTCAGTTCATTCTTGTGATACGCTCCACAGTTTATCGGAGACCAAGACGGCAGAAAGCGCATCCTGTTCATTTTCTTTATTTTACAAAAGCACAGCATTTTGGCTGATAATGTGAGTGTACACAAATAAAAGTAGACTTTGCAGTCTCGAGTGTTGTGTCACTCTTACCTGTGTGAGCAAAAATTACGGCATATTTTAAGTTGTTTCCACTGTTATCAGGCCCTTTAGCTTCTTTAGCTTCCACAATCCACACAAACACTTGGAAATGCAACTAACAGCGCACATTTATCTAGGCTAAGTGTTTAAACTGACTGTGATATGCTTGAAGTGTGTATCTATGGATTTTGTTTTAGGCAAGGCAAGGGATTAATTCGAGAAGGCTAAATTGATCAAACATGTGGTAAACTCACTGTTGACTGCTTTGCCATCACTTTAAAAAACAAAAACTTGTGTTTAACGAACAAAATATGCTCCAAATATTTTTCTAAATTACTATATGAATGGCTGCAATATAGGCTGTAATCTCCTCATGTTTGCTTTTTCCTCTTCTTTCCCCCTTTTAACAACTTCTTTCCTTTCCTTGTCGTCTTCTTACCTTCCTTCCGTTTTTCTTTTTGTTCTTTCTCTCTCCGTGTTGATGTAATCCTAACAGCAGTCAGAGGTGAAGTTTGAATGATAAGTGACAGGTCTGGCTATCAGCTGAAGGGACGACACATGCTATATCTCATTACCCCATGTGTTGACCTGCCCTTATCTTTCCTCGTTAGCGTCTCAAAGGCTATTTTCTCTAGTCTGCCCCACGGGTCCCATAATAATGCAAATGACTGTATTATTTTTTCGCTTCATTTGCTGCCAGCATGCTGGTCTGGATGCTGCTCAGTTTCTGCTGATTATGGCTGTCAGAGCGACTCTCCACTTTTAATGTCACTCCCAAAATACAGACATGCTGGTTTAATTTCTCTCTTATGCCATCGGATGGACAGTAGCCATATATTTTTGTTAATCCATATGGCCAGGAATGAAGGAAGCTTGTTATTTGGTTTGACGATGACCACCTGAGTGATCATAACAGAAAACACTAAATATTTATAAATATTCAATATATTTTGAATTAATAGTTATTATATTACATTATATTATATTATAAATATTCAACATATTTATTGAATTTATATTTATTCTTATGGTTAATATATAATATATTTTATTGTTTTATCATATCATATCTCATATCATATCATATCTCATCTCATATCGTAATGTCATATATCGCATATATCATATATTACATATATTACATATCATGTCTCATATCATATATCATATATCACATCATATATTACGTCTCGTCTCGTCTCATCTCGTCACGTCACGTCACATCATCATATCATCATCATATCATCATCATCATATATCATCATCATATCATCATCATATCATATCATCATCAGATCATCATAATATATCATCATCATATATCATCATCATATCATATCATATCATATATCATATCATCATCATATCATATCATCATCATATCATCATCATATCATATCATCATCAGATCATCATCATATCATCATCATATCATATCATCATCATATCATCATCATATCATATCATCATCATATCATCATCATATCATCATCATATATCATATCATCATCATATCATATCATCATCATATATCATATCATATCATCATCATATCATCATCATATCATATCATCATGAGATCATCATCATATCATATCATCATCATATCATCATCATATCATATCATCATCAGATCATCATCATATCATATCATCATCATATCATATCATCATCATATCATCATCAGATCATCATCATATATCATATCATCATCATATCATCATCATATCATATATCATATCATATCATCATCATATCATCATCATATCATATCATATATCATATCATATCATCATCATATCATATCATCATCATATCATCATCAGATCATATCATCATCAGATCATATCATCATCAGATCATCATCATATATCATCATCATATCATCATCATCATATATCATCATCATATCATCATCATATCATATCATCATCATATCATCATCATCATATCATCATCATATCATCATCATATATCATATCATCATCATATCATCATCATATCATATCATCATGAGATCATCATCATATCATATCATCATCATATCATCATCATATCATCATCATATCATATCATCATGAGATCATCATCATATCATATCATCATCAGATCATCATCATATATCATATCATATCATCATCATATCATCATCATATCATCATCATATCATATCATCATCATATCATCATCAGATCATCATCATATATCATATCATCATCATATCATCATCATATCATATCATATCATCATCATATCATCATCATATCATATCATGATCATATCATCATCATATCATATCATCATCATATCATCATCATATCATATATCATCTAGATGTGTAGTTTCATTGCCAATAAAAAAAAAAAATATTTATGGCTGATTAATTTTCTTAATTCATCCAATATTGATAGATATTGACAGGCAAAAAGTTAATTTGCAACGCAACCAGATTTTTATGGGAAATCAAAGACTACAAGCAAAACAACAAAATCATACGTGTTTTTTTGTCGTTTGTCTGTATGTTGTTGTTAATATGCATCCCATCCAGAGTGATGGGAATGAATTGGCCTGTTTGTAGTGTCTGAGATTTCACTCCTGCTCACAGACGCACTATTAAAATGCTTTCATCTAACTGCATCAAAGCGAGAGGAGGCTGGGGGGACACAAGATCCTCAAATAGCAACGTTGAGTCCTCATCTTGATATGCTGCATAGCGTTACAGCTCACAGACACTTGATTTCATCGCTCATTCATATTCTTCCTGTAATGACACTGAGTGGTGACTCTTAGAATGCCGTTCTCTCCTTCTAAAGACTGATCCGCCTCCGATTAGGATCTTGGTGTGAGGTAGAGCATCGCTTTGGTCCTTTTCTTGGTGGCTTCGGTGTTAGGATATCTTATCTAACCTTGTCTGGCATCAGTCGAGCGTTGCCCAGTACCAACCAGACGCTGGATGGAAGAGACACAAACAGAGGCTTAACTGCGCTTGAACTGTTTCCCACCGCTGCATCTTTTAGGCCACATAATATTTAGCTTTTTTTCATGCATTGTTAAAATGACATGAAAAGACATTGTTACAGTCACAATTCTGACTTTTTCCCACAATTTCAAGTTTATACAGTATCTCACAACTACGACTTTTAATCGTGCAGTTCTGATTTTATGATTTATTATCTCTCTAATTCACATTGTATCCCTTCATGCATTCCCTGGGAATCGAACCCATGATCATGTCATTGCTAGTGCCATGCTGTACTGTTTGAGTGACATGAATACACACTTTTAGCCGTCCGCTTCAGATCTCTGTGCTGTTTTTGCCTCATCAAGCCCAGCATCACACTCGTACTCTTTGATCTTTCTCTTGTTGTGTGCTTTATAGTTACTGAACCTCTCAAACACAGAAAAGCAGGAGAGCTGTGTGCATGCAGCTTTTTGTCTTCAGTGAAATCTGATATTATTTAGTCAAAAGATCTTTAAGCTCTGAATGTGCTGAAACACATTAATGTGTGTTTAATACTCAATCTAAGTTAGTTGTTCTGTTCAGATGCATTTAAATTAATGCAGTTCTAGTACAAACTTCATGGGAGTTTTATAGAAAGGCTGTTTGAACAAGCACTCAACATGAATTTTAATTCTGGAGCGCGTTTCAAAGCATTGAGCTTGAAGTTTTAATCCCCTTGTGTGTGAGATTCTACCTTGGAGTAACTTTGAGTTTGACTTCTTTTTGTTTTAGTCAGAGTTTGGTCGTTGCTCAGGAAGCCAGGGAACGCTCCAGAAAGGAGCTAATCTATATTTAATGAATGGAGAGCTGGGGAGACGTTCAGTCGTCAGTCATCATGTCATAAACTGAGTTACAAATGCCACAGAATGACGCTCAGCCTTAAAGGGTAATGAAGATCCGTTGTGTTCCTGTAATGTATTATAATGGCCTTTCCCAGCCGTTTCATGGAGGTGTAGGTGTGTTTGGGTGTCGTGGTTGTCTCTTTACTCCTGGCATTAACATGCGTTTCAGGTGGCGTGACCGCGAGTTCATAGCACATTTTGAGCTGTCCAGAACGGTTTGTGATCCGATCACTCAACTCACATTTATAATGTAAATGCTAATATTTCCCAAATGTGTCCTGGACACCAGAGACAGACCACCTGTCAACCTAAAATACTTTAAATCTATGCTGGTTATATGCAGATTTAATAGAAAATGTCTAATCAAGAAATTTGATGATCATGTTTTTGAGATGCACCTATATATAAATATAAATAAATAAATAAATAAATAAATAAATAAATAAATAAATATATTATAACTGTGGTTTCAATTATGCATGGAATCAGTGCATTAAATGGTGCATCACAAGGCATAATTAATGCACAAAACTACTTTTATAATGCATTATATAATAATGTGAAATATTTTCTAGAGAAAATTTTATTACATTGAAAAAATATTTGCTTTTAAAACCGTTTTGCTAATGAATTTCACAAATAATTAAAAAGAAATAAGTAGCATGAATTAAATACAGATTTTTTTAAGTAGAATTTTTTTTTTTTTTTTAAAACCGTCTTGCTAATGAATTTCACAAATAATTAAAAAATTTACTGCATGCAAAACATATTTCTTTACAGTGTAATTAGTTTTTTTCTTTTTTTAATCATATGAAATATGCTTTCATGCTGTAATAAACATCAAACATAAACGTTTATCTTTGAATACATTCGTTTATATTTTTTTTATACATTAAATGTTGTTTATAATGAGTTCCACTGTAATTTGTTTATTTTATATATTTTAATTCTTGTTCTGAATGCCATTAAATTTAAATAATTTGATGTGGAGTGACGAAAAATTAATATATAAATGCTTATATATTTTGTAAGCATTTCATTTTATTTACTGGTATTTTACATTATTTTTAAAATGTTCATTTATACAATTTACACATTAATATGACTTTTTTCTCTTTAAACAATGCTATTTTAACTTTATGCAACTTCTATATTATTTTTTCACATGCCATATAAATGAGTTTGCATATATAAACTAAGTATTTTAATGATGCCAGTCATCATATTTGAGTGTCCTCGGCATTAAAAGCCTTATTATATGCAAGCCACGCGGAATAACATTATGCATCCATTTAATCTGAATCTGTATTATAACTCGGGTCTATGAATTCAGTTTATTATTCACGTAGTGAAAGGCAAATCAAGTAGTTGAGTGCCATAAATCAGATTTCTTTCTTGGCCTAATTTAATTAACAGTGAACTATAAAACACCCTGGAGAGTCACAACGGATCTCATCAGAGGACTTGATCGCTGAACTAGGGCTTCAGCACGATTCTGCATTCGTTATAGAGTCAGAATATAAGAGATGGGGTTAATTGCGTCAGGTTTGTTTGACCTTTGCACGACGACTCCGGCGTTCACCAGTGCAGCTCGTCTATATGACCGTCCACAGGAGCTTTCAAAGACGCCCTTAAAGTGTGTTTGGAGGCCAAAAGAGACGGTGGGAAATGGATAAAGTGCTTGTGTCGAACAGCTGAAGGTCTCTGAAGTGTTGTCTAATATGAAAGCAGGTTCAGTCGCACGTTTGATGAAGATGCACGTCTTTATAAAGGATGAGTGTCTGATGTAAGAGTATGAGCTACGGCTGCCAGCTGATTATGCATTTTAATATATTTTAGATCGAATTATGTGAAATGCTGATTTATTAATTTGACACATGCTGTATCAACATTTGCTAAAAAAAAGCCCCCGAATGAAGATTATTCAAATATGTTATTTATTATTTATATAGTATTACAGTATTTATTAATATTTAGATTTTGCTTTTATTTCAATGTGTTTAGTTTGAACAAATAATTTGTTTATTTGAATTTTATTTATAAGTTTAGTAATTTTGTTATTTCATGTTTAGTTTTTGTAATTTTAGTACTTCAATTTAAAATGATTTATTTCAGTTAGTTATATAAGTTTTTATCTAATAATCATGTTTTTTTTTTCTTCTTTTTTTAAATGACTTTTGTTATTTCAGATTTAGTTTTTGTAATACACTTTTTTTATAATTTTTTTTCTATTAATACATTGTTTTTTTTATTTTTTTATATGATAATTTTTTTTTTTTAATCATTTTAGTTCAATAACAACACTGATTATGATTTAGATAATATTACCGTTTCATTTTGGTTTCTATAGACTGGTCAGAAATCAGGACTCTAATTATGACTATTATTTTTTATTTTATTAATTTTATTTTGTTATCATTCACCAATTTTTAACAGAACGACCAAAAAAAGAATAGCAAATTAATAATAAATATGCTTAAGAAAAATGACAATTTTGAATATTTTTCAAATATTTTTTTCTTACAGTATAAATGAGTCTTTATTTAAAAAAAATAATCATTAATAATAATATTACTTTATAAATATAAATAATTATTTTTTAATATATTTCTAAATGTAAATCTGTAAAAATTAATTGTAAAGAAAGTTTTAAATTATAGTTTATAATAAAAAGGCATTTTCCCCCATAAATTTATTTTATATTATATTATATTATATTATATTATATTATATTATATTATATTATATTATATTATATCTTATATTATATTATATTATATTATATTATATCTTACAGTATAAATGAATCTTTATGCATGAAAATATATATTTTAGGAAGCAGGTCCCGTGTAAGGTGATCTTAATATCTATGATTCCTTGACATTAAGAAGTTTAACAAACCTGTATTAATTGATATCCGTCTAAGGTCTGTCTATCCAGTAGTGCATCAGGTGAATCTTGATCAAGTGAATCATAATTCATAAGCAGTGATTCAGGCTTTAATCTCAAATGCTGAAATGATTCTTTCATATGTCAGTGGTGTAAGGGCCACCGCTTGTGTTTTTCTTCTCTCTCAAACCTCATCTCCTGCTGAAATGCCCATCGTGTTAATGAGCGGAGGGGGTTTAGGGTGGATTTATAGCGGGTTCCTCCCCTCAGAAGACAGCTGATTAGTTAGAGAGGGTCCGTACTGTCCTAAACGCTCACTATCGGCTTCATTTCATTTGTGTTTGCTGTTAAAATCAGCTGGAAGCATGATCAGGTCATCAGCAAATGACCCGAAGCTTGTTTTGCTCTGCTGAGAAATGACTTTCTATGCCGGCGTCCACTTGGGACAGCGTTTCATTTCAAGTGTGGCTCACCTTGATCTCTGGCCGATAGCACTGCATAGATGCATAGACACGCGTCTCCATGGCTGCTGATGTCACTCGTGCTTCGATGCACAGTGATACTGTGGCATTTGTGGGCAGAGGGTCAGAGAGAGACGACTGAAAACTGACTTCTGGGTCAATAACATATAAAGGTGTCCAAGATCATGAGAAGTTTAAAACACAGGCACCAAGCGCTCTTTACTGTATATCAGTGTTGGTTTCATATGGTTTTGAAAGACTTTGTACCATTATTAAGAAAAGTTTTAATGTGGTGTGAGTTTATGCATCTTAATTATTTTCAATATGGCTTTTGAGATAAAAAGCATTTGGTTTACAAATATAATGGAATTCATTCATAAACATGAGAATACACATCTAAATAATTATTTTCAATAATAAATTCATATAAATATTAATTTAGAAATGGAAATCATTATTTTCGAGAGAGTTTTAATTTCTTAAATTTTTACAAATATCATGAATTAATTTGTATTCATAAATATGAATCAAAAACATAAAGCATATATATTTTTTACAAGTATTATTAATTAATTCATATTATTATAAATTCAGAAATATAAATGATTATTTTCAAGAAGGTTTTAAATATAGTTTGAGATAAAAAGGCATTTTTATAAATAGCATGATTTAATTCATATTAATATTAATATATATGTAAATCAGTATTTTCAACAAATTTTAATTTTGAGATAAAAGGCTTTTTTTTTTTTTACAGATATCATGTATTGATTCATATTAATATTAATTCATAAATAGAAATAATTTTCAGGAAAGTTTTAAACAGTTTGAGAAAATACTTTTTTTAACAAGTATTGTAAATTCATTAATATTCATAAATATGATAAAAATACAAATCATATACTGTATATATTCTTGAAATATTATTAATTCATATTATTATAAATTCAGAAATTTACATTGTTATTTTAAGACAGTTTTTAATATAGTTTTAAATAAAAGGCACATTTTATATAAATGTGTATTATATTATTTCCTGATGAATGTTTTTTTTTTCCTGCATATTTCTATTACTTTTATTAATTTAATTTAATTTATTAATTAAACTAATTTAATAGAACTTTTAAAAATAAATAATAATGAAAGATTATGCCAGGATTATACTATAATTATAATGTTTTCCACAATGATTTTGTTCTTTTAATGCATTTTAATGAATCTTGTAATGTGAATTGCATTAATGTTTTTTTTTTTTTTTTTAATATATTAAACCTTATAACTATGGTTAAGGATTTGGCTCTGATTGAACCACGCATCGGGAAGAATGCATACAGACATTTAATGCTTTTATTATTATGCATAATATGAGCCAAAAGTCAAGACATAAGAAAACACATTTGCAGTTTCTTTTATTTTTTATTTCCAGTGTGGCTCATAAGCGTTAGTTTAGCACACCTGATCAGTGATTGTGTTTTGCAGAAACCTCAGGCTGTTGATATGTCCGCGTTCCTCTCTCGATATTGACAGGAAGATATTGCATTTCATTTCATCAAAGTATCTTTTCTTCGCAGCCTGTTGCTCTCTCATCTGCTCCCTGTTATCTTTAATAGTAATTAACTCCGGCTTGACTTGTGAGAGACTGAAAGTGCGAGAGACATCCGGCAAACTCTTCCAGTTTAATCATAATTTGACTTCAAGTATAACGGCCTGGTGGTTTGGGAGATCACTGGCTCTATGCATCCAA
Organism: Cyprinus carpio; assembly: GCF_018340385.1. Classification (NCBI taxonomy): domain Eukaryota; kingdom Metazoa; phylum Chordata; class Actinopteri; order Cypriniformes; family Cyprinidae; genus Cyprinus; species Cyprinus carpio. The sequence continues at coordinate 1,054,651 of NC_056583.1, forward strand.
AACACTCTTTAATTGTGTTTGTTCCTGCCAATCATGCATCTGTTTTGTCTGTCAAATGCAAATTAAACACTGAAGGTTGCTGTCGGAATTTTGAAGTTAAAGTAGAAAATGCTTTAGCAGTTTTCTTGCACCTGTGTGTTTGCTTGATTTATGCTCCGTGAGGAAAAGAAATAATGTGTGTGATTGCAGACATGCATTGAGTGAGAGCAGGTGGAAAATCATTGTTTGCAGGCAGTGGGAGTTTACAGAGTGATAATGTTGTGGAATAAACCTCAGGATAAACTGGAAATGAAAAGAAGTTACTGAAGCCTCTATCCAACAATGAACTTTTGCAACTTCTGTTTGCTGTTCAGTGACGACTAATGTTGGTAATTTATCACAGTTTCCACAAAAATATTGTGCAGCACAACTGTGTTCAACATTGATAATAATCAGAAATGTTTCTTGAGCAGCAAATCATCATATTAGAATGATTTCTGAAGATCATGTGACACTGAAGACTGGAGGAATGATGCTGAAAATACAGCTGCGCATCACAGAAATACATTACACTTTAACAGAGATTCACATAGAAAACAGCTGTTTTAAATTGTAATAATATTTCAGAATTTTACAGTTTTTGTGTATTTTGGATCATAGAAATGTAGCCTTGGCGAGACAGAAGAGACTAATTTCAATAGTAATAGTAGTAATAATAATAAAAATAATAATGATGATAATAATAACAACAATAATAAAATTATATACATGCATTACTATCCAAAAGTCTTTGGCCACTTGTATTTTCACCAACAACAAAAAAGGTTTTTATTTAAATAAAATGACTTTTTGTTTGCATAAACACTAAAACAATAAAATGACAAAATGACTGACAACCGTTTATAACATGTACGAAATGTTCAAATAAAGTAGTAAACCTCACATTTCAGCCTTTAAATAAAGAATTGGGTTTAAGTCAAAACGATAAATGTATTTTATCTGCTCCATAAATCGTTTCTTTAATATAACATTTAAACAATTCTCATAAATACCTTATCCGAATTGTTTAAAAAAGCTTGTTTTTAATGCAAATTCAGTCCGTTTTTTTGTAGCAGAATTAGAGCTGGACAAAGCATTGTGATTAAAAACATTACTTTATTAGGTTTTGCATGGGGTGAAGATGAAAACAAATGCCATTGAATCTTTTCTGAAGACAGTCAGAACCTTCAGAGGTGCATTCATATAACTAATTCATTTATATACTCGTTTAAATAATTCACTTGGCACTCTTTTAAAGCCTCTCGAAACCACTCTGTGTATCTGAGAGTGTTACTTAAAACTTTGCTTTATGCTGGACATTATATATTTATCCTGAGTTGTTCAAATCTCGGTAATCGAGTACGGTTTTAATGATATTTAAACCATTTGATCATGATTTATCGTCAAACTAGTAATCGTTTCACCTTTAACAACAATACAATACTGTCAGGCTTCAGACGGCCTTCTGTTAGCGACGTTCAGATCATTCTGCAGAATCTACAGGTTTGTGTTTTCGAGAGTTCTGTTGCTGAATCTTTATATGTCACACTCGCTCTGAGACCAGAACAGACAGGCGACTGCTTTACAGAAGTAGAAAAAATGCTCTGTTGGATGCCATGCACTAGATGTTTTATCCACAGTTATATTGAAGCACATCATTCTGCACCCGCTGCGTTACACAAAAACTGTCTGCTGTTGTGAAAACAACCTACAAAATGACTTCAGCTCTGTTTTAGAGTCAAAAAATAACCCAAGTATCTACACTACTTGGAATAATATATATATATATTAAATGTACTCACCAATGCTGTTTATTTGATTAAAAATGCAGTAAAAACAGTAAAATTGTGAAATATTATTACAATTTAAAACAGCTGTTTTCTCTGTGAATATCTGTTGAACTGTAATTTATTTCTGTGATGTGCAGCTGTATTTTCAGCATCATTCCTCCAGTCTTCAGTGTCACATGATCTTCAGAAATCATTCTAATATGATGATTTGCTGCTCAAGAAACATTTCTGATTATTATCAATGTTGAAAACACTTAATATTTTTGTGGAAATGGTGATGCATTTTATTTTTCAGGATTCACAGATGAATAGAAAGTTCAAAAGAACAGCATTTATTTGAAATAGAATATTTTGGTCATAAGTATTGTTTTTTTTTTTAATTTTATTTTTATTTTTTTAATGTGTTTTTTATCATTTTTTAATTTTATAAACCTTATCCCAAACGTTTGAATGGTTTTCAGTGGTTTTCAGCATTGATAATAATAAGACATATTTCTTGATCAACAAACAGTTATTTCAAATTGTAATAATATTTAAGAATATTGCTGTTTTTTAACCGAATAAATGCAGCCTTGGTGAGCCAAAGAGACTTCTTTCAAAAACATTATATATTATGATGTTGATAAACTATATGTTATCCAAATGATCCCTCCATCAGTCCTGCAGATGTTATGGTTTTGAATCATGTTATGTTTTTTTATTTTTTCCCCTCTTCTCATCTTTTCTTCATCATAGGCCTGTATCGGCTGATGCAGAAAGGGAACAATTTCTATTCACTCTTTCCACCAGCGTTTTATTTTCTCATCCAGGTGGTCGTGTGTTGACGTGATTCTCGTTAGTTTGGCCGCAGTGTCACTTGTGCTCTTGACGACAGCCTCACGGCAACAAGTTCCATGACAACCGCCTCTTCCTCTCGCAGATGGCTTAAGCCGAATGCACTGATCTTCACCGGCAACATCATCTATATACTGTAGTTCTAGTTTTGCACGACTGTCTGATTATATTAAGGCATCACTTGCGTTACGTGCTCTTTTTATTGTAGCGCAGGAAAGGTGCAACACGACTAAAGAAGTGTGAAACAAGGGAGTCACTGCAGGTTTATTACTTCACAGTTGCATGTTTTTTTTTAATACTGTATTTGAAGCGTGGAGGTTGAAGTTGCAATGCATTGTGGGATGGCGAGTAGGAGTAGCATTAATCTTGGCACTTTTGATGATGAAGTTGGAAAGCTGAGTTCCATAAATGCATATTCAAAGTGTGCTCAGATTCTCTTGTTTTACTGTGTTTTACTGAGCATCGTATTGCATTAACCCGCTTTTTCACCAAAAATAAAAAAAAATTACACTTTTTTTTTCTTTATCGAAATAGTATGAAACTTTGCATTGGTTTTGGCACTTGTTATGTGAACACACACACTCACAAGATCATGGAAATTATTTAAAAAGGTAAAAATGACTGCATTGGAAAGGAATGGGAAGGAATTTCATCTAGTGGAAGCGTTTGGTACTGCACCCTAAAATTTTTTTAATGAAGGCTTTTTTTTAATATATCAACCTCAAATTTTTACGACTGCATTTTAGTGCCACGTAAAATAAAAAATAAATAAATGTAAGATTCATAATATTTGGAGAATAAAATCTAAATTATAAGATTAAGTTCATAATATTTTGAGAATAAAGTCATAGTATGAGAATAGTCAAAAAACAAAGTCGTAGCAAGTCCAGTATATTGCGTGAATAACGATCTTCATGTGCATTTAATTAAAAACAGCAATAAAACTAATAAAAATGTTGAAGTGGGCTCCGACTCGTTAACCTAAGTTATATTGTTGTCTTTTCTCAGGTAAATCATGTTAGGTTACTTTTCAAAAGCTGTTTTATTCACAGTATAAAAAATGATTGGAAATAATATTTCAGGTCTTCAAATTCATTTATTATTTGGACCACGCAGCCACCCAGTAATCACAATAATATAATAATATAATATAATAATAATATTTAGCTATAAAACTGACAGAATTTGAAAGCTAAGACTTTGTTTTATATTAAAAGTACCAAATGCACAATGATTATTGCTTTACTCTTTTAATTTTGGTGAATTTGGAACACAACCTGTAAGTAAATATTAAGGATTTTTTTTTTTTTTTGTAATTTATGTTTTGGTTTTTTAGATTATTATTATTATTTTTTTTTACTTCATCAGTATGTAAAAAAAAAAAACTAAACACACACATGCACAAAAATAAATAAATAAATAAAAATACCTGCAGTGTTGAAAAAAAATGACTGCATTGGAAATAAATGGGGAAACAAATTTCATCTAGTGGAATTGTTTGGTACTGCACCCAAAATCATATCGAAAATTAATTTTTAGAGATATGAGCCTCATATTTGGAGCACAACATGTAAGCCAATATTGAGAGGTTTTTTAAATGTTTCAGTAACGGATAAAACGGTAGCACTTTTGCATATTTATCAGCTGATATTGTATATTTATTTGTGCATGCTCATTTTCTCTGTTTTGACATTTAAATGACCTTTGAGAGCATCTACTGACACATACAGTAAATCCTTAAGATATTTTACATGTATTGGCTTATATTTATTTATGTGTTGCATGGTCCTTTCTTCTATTTTTAAATTTAAAAATAACCTTTGTCGGCATCTACTGACACGTAAATCCCATAAGATATTTAAAATTTATCGTTCATGGTAATTTTGTAAATGTATCTGCTTATTTTTATTTATTTGTGCATGCTCATTTCCTCTATTTTCTGCATTGGAATACCTTTGTTGGCATCTAGCGCGTTCAAAACTAACATTTTATTTATTTATATATAAATAATTGTAAAACACTAAATAAACTAAATCTTTGGCGGTTCTCTAAATGAATATCCATTTTACTGTATATTGCGATGTTTTGATGCAAATGCACGTGTGGCCGTTGTGCAGCCCTGTATCACTTATTCTCAAATAAACATTGTTCTCATCTGTGATGTTCTTCAACTCCAAACTCACCTTTATTTTGTATTTTTTGTATTTGGATCGGGGTCTTGTTCTCATGCTCTGGGCGAGTCGGAGGGCTGCTCTCGGTCAGCTGTGAGGACGTGATGTTTCGTGATTTTCAGTATGTTGCATGAGAAACCCTGTGGGAGCTTATTGAACATGCCTCGCGTTTCCGCTTTAATATTTATGCAGTTCCAGACTTGTTGGAAATGGACAGTCCAGTGGCGTATGTGAAGTGTGACGCAGGCTTGCATACCTTTTTAAAAATGTATTTATGCTACTGGTCTTGTCATTCAGTGACTGCAGTTGTTGACAGGCCAGTGTTTTTCTCTCTGAAATAACTTCACATCAGTGCTCTCTGCTGTTTCTGGCGTGTCCGGCGCTGTGTAGATGAAAGTGTGTGAGCGGAGAGAAGATCCACACAGATGAGATGATTTAAGTGTGAAACTAAAGCATCTCTGATGCCAGATCCAGGCTCCTGTATTGTCATAAACGATGCAAAACCTGTGGGGAACACTTGATTAGTTTCAGTGGGTTTTGCAAGAAATATGACCCCCCGATGAGCTCAGTCCATCACAGATTTGTTCTCTGTGTCAGATCTGAATGTGTGAAAGCGTCAAGGATTGGAGAACTAGGACAGTCTCTCTAAGACTCTTAACGATTCCTGGCCTTCTCTCGGTCTGAGCACCGCTGGCTTACAGGATCCAACTAAGACATACACACACAGACGACTGAAGTGACTTTCCTTCATACTTCTTCATACTTCATTAATTGCTCCTTATTAATAACTGACCCACGAGAGCCCCAGTGATGCAGAATATAGACTGTAATTGTTGTTGAGAAATGCCACGAGAGTCTGCCTGCATTAACATTATTAAGTGTTGCAAGAATCTAGAGCCGTTGACACGTGTGTGTGTGTGTGTGTGTGTGTGTCCGCTCTCTTGCATCAGGGCCAGTGTGAGCACAGGAAGTGTTGAGTGTTCGAGTGTTAATCAGTAACACATTTGAGCGAGTCGTGGTGCTGCACTAATTAACCAGAGCATGAGATGCTCTTGCTGTGTGTTTCTGTGTAGTTCTGTGTTTGTTGCAATCAAAGAATAGAAGAGAAAGAATAGTGTTCATCATCACCATCACATCTGCAACTTGAGAGTGAAAATATTTGATAAAATAAATATACACTACCAGTCAAAAGTTTGAAATTAAGATTTTTTTATTTTTTTGCTTAACAAGGCTGTTTTTTTTGCTCAAAAATACAGTAAAATTGTGAAATATTATTGTAATTTAAACTAGCTCTTTTCTATGTGAATCTCTGTTAAACTGTAATTTATTTCTGTGATGCACAGCTGTATTTTCAGCATCATTACTCCAGTCTTCAGTGTCACATGATCTTCAGAAATCATGAAAATATGCTGCTCTTAAATGTTAATAATAAAGTAGTTTTTCTTGCTTAATACTTTTGTGGAAACCATGCTTTTTTATTCATTAGTGAATATAAAGTTCAAAAGAATGGCATTTGTTTGAAATAGAAATCTTTTTGTAACGTAAATATCTTTGCTATCACTTTTTTAAAATCAATTTACTGCATCGTTGCCGAATAAAAACATTACTATTATTTTTTTCAGTTTTTTAAATGGTAGTGTATGATGGTTTCCAGAAAAATATTGTGCAGCACAACTGTTTTCAACATTGATAATAATCAGAAATGTTTCTCGAGCAGCAAATCATCATATTAGAATGATTTCTGAAGATCATGTGACACTGAAGACTGGAGTAATGATGCTGAAAATACAGCTGTGCATCACAGAAATAAATTACACTTTAACAGAGATTCACACAGAAAACAGCTGTTTAGAATGGTAATACATTTCAATATTTTATATTGCTATTTGTACTGTATTTTTCATCAAATGGTTCATTCCAAAATATCTTAAAGGAACAGTTCGCCCCAGAATGTTTACTCACTCTCATGTCGTTCCAAACCTGCATGAATTTCTCTCAGCTGTTGAACACAGAAGAAGATATTTGGAAGAATGTTAATAACTAGACAGCTGATGGTAGACATAGATGTAACCTGCAGCACGTTTGGGATGCGTGGTCATGTTTGTGTGCGGCTCTAATGAGAGAGGAAGAGTGTGCAGGATTCTCCATGTCCTCGTTAATGATAAACAGCCGTCCGCCCGTGATTGACACGCTCTTCATGTACCATGAAGATGGACGTGGTCACAAAGTCACGCAAGCATGCTCAGTGTAGCTCCGGCGCCGCCTAACTGCTGGTGATTAGGAGCGGCTGAGGCTCAGATGAGGAGTTATTACTGGATTTATGGCAGTGGAATCTCATCTTTCCAGGAAAGTAAATGTTCGCTGCTGACACAAGAGGAATTCCCTCGACATGCTTTTGTTATCTGAAGAAAAAAAAAGAAATGTTATTGTTTACTGAATTTTGGTATTTCACTGGTATCATGAAAAGTGAGCCAAATTATTTGATTCTAACAAAGGCGGGACATGGTGTGTTTAATAAATTGTTATAAGACAGTCATTCATTCATTCATTCATTCATTCATTCATTCATTCATCCATTCATTCATTCATTTATTTTTTTATTTATTCTGATAAGTGGGGGTTTTTTCTTTTGTTGTAGATAATAATATAATTATTTATTAATGAGTAGTAGAGGTATAGATATTCACAGGGGAAATAATAATAATAATAATAATGAAAATAATTAAGTTTTTTTAATTTTTTTTTTTTTAATTTTCCTGAAAGGCATGCATATTTCCACCACAGAGTCATTACATCACTTCTAAAATCATGTATTGTGTTTCTTATTGTTCTTTTAAAATATTTTTTTAATTTTTTTTTTTTTAATATATAGTATTATATATATTTAATATATATATATAATCTATCTTATATATATAATATATATTATATATATACAGATATATACATATACTATACCTATACACACAGTACATGTCAAAAGTTTGGAAACATACTATTTTAATGTTTTTGAAAGAAGTCTCTTCTGCTCATCAAGCCTGCATTTATTTGATCAAAATACAGAAAAAACAGTAATATTTGTGAAATAGTATTACAACTAAAATAATAGTTTTCTATTTGAATATACTTTCAAAAAAATAATTTGATTCCTGTGATGCAAGCTGAATTTTCAGCATCATTACTCCAGCCTTCAGTGTCACATGTAACATCCAGTCTATCACATGATCATTTAGAAATCATTCTAATATTCTGATTTATTATGAGTGTTGGAAACAGTTCTGCTGTCTAATATATTTGATGAAAAAAGGTTAAAAAGAACTGCATTTTATCGAAAATAAAAAAAAATCTAATACTATATATTCTAATAATATTATTTTCTTTAACTATCACTATTTTTATCAATTCAAACACTCCATGCTGAATAAAAGTATTGATTTTTATTTCACAAAAAAGAAAGAAATAAAAAAAAATTACTGACACCCAAATTACTGACCAGTAGTGTATATTGTTATTACAAAATATTTATATTTTAAAAACATAGCTTCTTTTTTTTCTTTTTTTTTTTTACCTTTTTATCATCAAAGTAATCCAAAAGAGTATCACAATGTTCTGAAAAAAATATTAAGCAGCAGAAATGTTTCCAACTTTGATGTAATGAATCACTCATGCTTTTAGAATGATTTCTAAAGGATCCATGTTGATAATGATCCTAAAATTCAGCTTTGCATCACAGAAATAAATGATAATTTAAAGTATAATAAATTTAAAAACAATTATTTTAAATTGTAATAATATATCACCATATTAAATTTTTTTTCTGTATTTTTGATCAAATAAATGCAGGCTTGATGAGCAGAAGAAACTTCTTTCAAAAACATTTTAAAAATAGTAATGTTTCCAAACTTTTGACCTGTACTGTATATATATATATATATATATATATATATATATATATAGATATATATATATAGATATATATATATATATATATATATAGAATATATATATATATATATATATTATTTATTTATTTTTTATGAGTAAAATTGGCAACTTTTGGATCTTTCGCAGTTAGAATTTTATGTCTCCTTAGTACACACAATTATTATTTTACCACTTTTTGTATATATATATTTTTGTACATTTATTAATTAATTTATTCTTGGGGTGATTTGACATTTGAAATTACAGCTTGAAAATCATTACAATAACTTTTATGAAAAAAAGGCAAATTATTGAGGTGGAAATGACACATTTTAAAGATTTTATTGTAAATAATAAATTAAAATTTTATTTTTTAATGTAACATTTTATTTAACTCTTTATTTAGATCGTCTATCTATGATCTACATATTACATAAGGGCATTAAAGTCTAAGTAAGCTATTCGAAATATACGAAGGAATATAAAATTTGAAATATATGAAAATAAATAAATAAATGAAGACATGTCAAAAGTTTCCGGAACAGTTTTAATGCATCCTCAAAACAAGAAGAAAAACCTGTTGAAAACCTTGTGAAGGATATCAGCGCTCATAGTGTTAAAAACACACACAGAGCTGACTGTCTCAGAGCAAGTTTAATTTTATCCAAAGAGAACTGATTTGTTTATGTAAAGTGGTCTATATATGGCTGAAAAATAATAATAATAAAAAAAAATAATAAAAAGAACACATCAGCTGAAAAGGAGGTCAATGATGATTTTTTTTAATGTAAATTTCAAAGAAATATTGTGTGAAACAAGGTTTGCATCACATTGCGGTAATTAAATTATATTTATGCATCACAAAAAGAGTAAATAATAACTAAATCTACTCAGTAAAAGTCATAAATATTCAGATAATATTTTATAAAACACTCACACGAGATCTGATGTCCTGAGACTGAAACTGAGAGAAAGATTGAGACTTTTCCAACACATCTACACGGTTTGTCCTCCAGATCCTGTGTTGTGGTGTATTTACAGATGAGTTGGGATTTCAGGCATCCCACAGTCATCGGGTTCTGTGTCAGATGTGACAGAAATGCTTTGATTTGAATTGTTTTACATTAATTCATTCTGACGGCGCTGTGAGGCATCTGCATCGCACATGCTTGATGTAAGACTCCTCAGTGCGCCACATTCATTAATATTTATGCACTTTTTTTCTTTTCCGCATAAATGTCTGTGCAAATTTCTGCATGTGTGTGTTGGCACATCTCGTCTCGATGAAATGACATGAGAAATTAAATTCTAGGATCAGTCATTGATCTTGTTTCCACTCCCACCTGTCCTCTGCCGGCGCTCTGATGTCTTCATGGCTCACGGTGCGAGGACAGATGACGGCGGCTGCGTGTGTGTCGGAGAGGGAAATGAAGTCTTTCTTGACCTGTTGGTCATGACTAAGATCATATCCAATCTGTTTTAACAGACTGCAGTCTTCTCTATGCTTGTTTGAACGTCTCTAACATGTATGTCGTAGTTTTGATGTACATTCTCTGAAGATCTTTGACCTACAATTGTTAAACAATTTGTACGTCCAAAACAGTTTATTTTATTTTTTTTATATTTATTTTAATTTAATTTAATTTAATTTATTTTAATTAAATTTAATTAAATTTAATTAAATTTTATTTTATTTTATTTTATTATTTTTAATTTTTTAATTTTTTTAAATTTTTAATTTAATTTTTTTATTTTATTTTATTTTATTTTAATTTGGTTTGGTTTTTATTTTATTTTATTTTATTGGATATGTTGAATTCAGCTCTAAGCAGCTCTACAGAAGACAATAGGGTCAGTGTTCATTCTGTTCAGTTCAATAACCCTACATTAATGTGATAGTATGGTCATAAAAGTCATATAGTGCGAGTAATTTTATGAGTAATATTTCAAGACATTTAACTATAAAATGGTTTATATATTTTAAAAATATGTGGTCATTCTATTGTGTATATATATATATATATATATATATAATATATATATATATATCTATATATATATATATATATATATATATGATTGTTCTGTGGATTAAATATTTTGAGGTATATTTAAATGAATTTTAAATTATACTATTGTCATTCTTTTTAATGTCCTTTGATTATTCGTTTTAAAATCATCAAGTCTTTGGGTTAGTGTGTGTGTGTGTGTGTGTGTGTGTATATGTCTATAGATATATATATATATATATATAATATAATATATATATATATATATATATATATATATATATATATATATATATATATAATATATATACACATAGTATATATACTTTTAGCATAAATGCACTTGTAGCATTTAATGATTGATTTTATTTTTCAATGTTCTATTTTTTTTATTTTTATTTAATTAGACAATATAGCATTTAATTAATATCTGCCCTTTATTGGTTACAGATCATAAGATGAAAATAATTATAAGCAAAATTTTGATATCGGTGAATTCCTAGCTAAAACAATAATTTTAATTCTGAACTCATAATTAATGAATAAAAATTACATTAAAAAAAAATAATAATAATTCTGAACTTGTATGACTTTATTTTTTATGTGCAACACAAAAGCTTGAGGAATGTCTTTGCTATGACTGGGTCTGTCATGCTGCCAATTGACAAAAATAAATAAATAAATAAAATAAAATAAAAACAATTATGTGTCGAACAAACTGAAATTGAACTCATCATTCACTGAAAGCAGCTAATGGCTCCTGATTTGTAGTCCAGTTGATTTTTGTTCTTTGATCTTTGACAAAGTGACATAATTAAATTTTTTTTTGGAGCTCTGTCCCTTTAAACAGTCTTTAACATCGACGAATCTGAATAAATTGTGAAGTTTGGAAGTGAAATGTCGTGCGGTGATAACTGCATGTGCATTTGCATATCTTCAAAACTCTTTTCTGTCGCCACAGGAGTGGCGAGACCCGCGCGGCCCACCCTCATAAATCCTCATTCACACAGGGCTAAAAATAGCTGCGGGAAAGTGGGGGAAAATTGCTGGTTTTTTAAGCAGATTTGCTGCGAGCTCTGCCGGTGTGCATTTGTGAGCCAGAACTGCATTAGTTACAGGTCTTGCTGCATCCATCAAGCATTAACATGCATGTTCAGACCATTTTTTGACGTCTTGGACATGTTGTTTGCGCGTGTGCAGATTAACTTTAGGGAGCCAGTGCCAGACCTCAGACTGAATCATACAGGCACAAGGGAGCTTCGCTCAAGACATGGTTTGTTTTTCAGATGCTCATATTTAAGGGGGACTCGAGAGAGTCTGTCCTGCAGTGATTAATGAAATGCTCTGCTCCTTCATCACTGCCTGATTTCACATCATATGGACAGGTTGAAGTGACCATGTGGCTTATTCTGGACGAGAACCAGAGCAGAAACAAGCCATTTAAATGACAAGAGTGTGCATTTGTTTATATGACGACGTGGCATGGTCAGAAATGAACTGTGACTTGTTGCAACTAAAATGTTCTCAAATTCAAAATAAGGGGACAGAAAATGCCCAACTGAACTGCATCTGTTACGGCTGTTGCAATTAAAGTTAAATGTGAAAATGAATGTAAAGTTGCATTAAGATTTCTTTGTGCGTGTTGCTTTCAGTCGATCGGTAGGCGTGCCGTCTGAGATTAATAACAGCATGGCTGTTGATCTCTGAGCACGTCTGCAGTTTAACTGACTGGTTGGTTGTCACGCTGTTTTCTCCCCAAGCGCACACAGGCTTATTGGAGCTCTATTTCATGCCACTGGTCGCCTGGGGTCAGAGGTCAAACTGATCAGAAAAGTCGTTGGCTGCGGCTCATTAAACTGTGTTGAACTTTATCATGCATCAGTGATATGAGGCATTAGCTGTAGGTCTGCTTGACCCAATCTCACCCTGTTTATATGACACCATAAGTTCAGAGCTCAGAAGGGTCCGATACCTCATCAGATCAAGCTCATCTGCTGTCCCCTGCAGCACCAATCCACTCCGTTTAGTTTCATCTTTCACTCTGCTAGAGTTAAAGGACAGAAATGCTTAAAGAAAAAAACAAAGAAAAAAACATGTATATATAAAACCATACATATATATATATTATATTTATTATTTTTTAATGTTTTTATTTAATTAAAATATATTTAAAGATATAAATTACTATAAAATATAAATTATTTAAAAACTTAGGTTATTTAAAAATAATTTTAAATTAACATCATATATTATATAAATTATTAATTATCACGTTATATTAATTAGTATTTAATTAATTTATTAATTAGTTTATTTTAATTTAGATTTTAATGTTATAAATTTAAAACATCATATATAAATTATTAATTATCACGTTATATTAATTAATATTTAATAAATTTATTAATTAGTTTATTTTAATTTAGATTTTAATATGATTTTAATGTTATATGTTATAAATTTAAAACATATATATATATATATATTTCATCATATTTCTTAAAATATTTTATATAACATTTATTAAGTGATATTTAAATTATTAAAAAAAGATTATTTAAAAATAATTAATACAATATAAACTCCTCTATATTAAATTTAATATGAATAGAACACACACACATTTTATGTCATTTTAATTATAATATTTTAATTATAATATTTAATTTAATTAATTTGTACCTTTAATATAATGACTTTTATATATTAATTTTCATATATTTTATAGAATTCACATCACATATGTTGATAGAAGTGAACAAAAGAACTTGACAGCGCGTCACTGAAAATGATTGGACACCAAAATGGGGTTTGTTTACTTCTAAAGCGCATATATTTGCATATTTGCATAATTGTCAGAAAGCTGTTCCAGTGTTGCTGTGGGGCTTGATCTGGTGCGAATCCTGTAATTGTCTCTTTTTATTATTTTTGTCTTTTGAATGCCACCTATTGAAATCTGTGCTCAATAACATTACGGTGGCCAGAGCCTCTGCCAGGACCCTTAGCCAGCGCTTTCAACCAGCTGCTGTAAAGACTAATGATTCACAAAGCAGTGCTGGCGTGCCTGAATATATTTGCATGAAAATGGCACCATAGACGCATAGAAACAGTGAAAACAGCGCGTCATGAAGCAGCATTAACATGAGCTTCTGTGCTGTTCAGTACCTGCTGCAGCACTGGCTTCATGGCCACGTTTCCTCTGTTTGTTGAGTTTTCTTTCAATCTTTTTGACATCTTTGAACAAGACTCCTAATTACCCTGCTGCACAGATCTTCTTTATTCTTCTGCTGATAGCTGTGTGTTGAAGAGTCAGTCAGAGAAGGTTTTGCAGTGACACATGTCTCTTGGGACTCTTTGCATTTCATTTGTACACTTATGAGCATCTTAATGTGGAAAGGTCAGGCAGAAAAAGCATCTAGGTTTATGGGAATTGCACATATTGCAGCTTTATTTAACATGCTGTCCTATATAGCAGTGTAAGATGAGGAAAGATGCCCCTTTTGACCTTTAATTTTCCTCTAGATGTCACTAAATCTAATCTCAGCACATTTATTGAATGGCTGTGCTTTTATTAATCTTGACCTTTTATCAGAACAGTTCTGAGTTTAAATAATCTCTTTTTATTCAGGTTTTAGATATTAGAAGTTTATTATTTCAGTCTATTTGGTCATGGGGCTTTGCTCTTTTACAATTATTATTATTAATATTTTATTTGGAATTGGTTTTATTTTGAAGTGAAATATTCATTTGCATGTTTGTGTATTTATTAATGATAGGTAAAAATTGATAGCCTGAATGCACTGTAAGTCGCTTTGGATAAAAGCATCTGCTAAATGCATAAATTTAATTTAATTTAATTTAGAAATTTAGTTAATGAATTAAATAAGTATTAAAATTCATGATGTTATTATTTAAGAATTCCGTGAATTAGATTTAAACACCTTTATTGCTCATCATAATCTATAAGCTAATTGATTGAATTCATTCATATTCATAGTATTGTATGGCGTCTTTTAAAAATAAATAAGTAAATAATCTCATAGAATTTGGCTAATTGAGTAGAATTATTTAATTTGAATTCACAATTTATTTATATAATTATCTTAATTTAATTAAAAGTCTGTTTATATAATAGAATTGTTAATGTAATTTATTTAAATCTTTTTGACTATGATTCTGTTATTTGATTCGTTTGCTATTAATCAACTAAATTATCAAAAATTATACAGTTGCATAGAATATTTGATATTTTTTTGAAATCTTTTTAAAATAAAATAAAATCATAAAAATAAAATTGATCGATTTTTTTTTTTGCATAGAATATTTTATATATTATTTGACATTGTTTTTAAAAAGAAAAAAAAATCAGTAATTTAAAGAAAATATAACCTATGTATTTTACGTGTTTTGCATGTATTTTTATTTCTGCAAAAATGAACCCAGTTCCCCATGTTTTACAATTTTATGCTATGAGTTATCAAATTCTTCCATTTGTTTTCTTAAATAATATGCATCATTATCTTGTACATGTGCACCAAATATATTGCAGTTTAACAGGAAAATCAGCGCTTCGGACAGTGAATAATTCATTCTCCTGAGTGATGAAACTGAAATGTTTGTCTACTTGATGGCGTATTTTCAATCACAGACGGCTGAAAGTGGAGTTTCTTTTTGCACACATCTCTGGCTTCACTATCAACAGCCTGAGTCTGAATAATCTGAATAATGAAACACTTGTTGGAGGAGGTGTCTAATTATGCAGATTGTTAAGACTGTCGATATGAAAGGCCTCTTCATGTTGTGTATCATTGATCCGCGTCTTCAACCTGCATTCAGTGCATCTAGCTCAGAGACTGTTATCTTGAAAAGAAGAGGTTGTATCTTATATTTATCCCATTCCTCATCAGTAGCTTTCAGTTCAAGTGTGTTTCTGACAGATGGGCCTGCAGGAGCAAGGTTTATCAGGTCTGGAGGCTCAGAGCTAAAGCCTAGAGCTGAACAGAAGTGATGGTCAGGGTGGTCGTAATCAGCATTGGAGGCATCTGCTTGTCTTCGTGTTTCATGTGTCATTCCTGGTTGTGTGGATTTGAGGAATGATATTTGGGTCGTATGTCTCCATGGTCAACAAAATCCATTAGAAGTCCTTCCAAATCAGAGAAATTTGTATCTCGAGTGGGATCTGTTTTGAGCTGCTCAAAAATAGACACCGAAATAGATTTCTGAGGTCGAGAGGAGTCTTGGAAATGGGAACAGATGCACAGCATGCTCAATCTGAGATTGGAAATTTTATATGACGAGATTGAGATTGGTTGGTCTTGAAAGAGAAGATTGGTTGGGGGTTAATATTTCGGGCTCTTGGATGAGAGATCTTGAAGATCTGACACGCTGTGTAATATGCTCTGAACAGTCAGCATATTCTCCTTCTCCTCTCGTGTTTATAGGGTGAAATTTGAGCTGTTTTGGGGAGATTGACCCATCAGTGCAAACGCATCCAAAGAGTGAACTGAAATACTGAGATTCAAAATCTAAATAAAAACTGGAGGGAAAAAAAAAGGATTTAGTTTAAGAAAGTAAACAAGAAATATTTAAAATTGTGACTTGGTAATCATGCACATAATAAACAAATTTGTGAAAATCACTTCAATTTAGAGCCAAAATGCCATTTGGATTCTAAGGTCATTCTCAAATCATGCTGGATAGTACGATCAGTCAGATTTTGATGCTTTAATGTTTAATTTGTGATTATTGGGCGAAATTTCAGCTATTTTGGGGAAATTTGACCGTCGATTCAAAGGCGTTCGAAGGTCGAGTTGAAATTCTGGATTCAAAATCCACTTTAGACCTGAAAAAAAAATGTATATATATATATATATATATTAATCTATATATATATATAATGAAATAAATAAAACAAAAATTAAAAAAGTGGTTTATATATACACACACACACACACACACACACACACACACACACACACACATATATATATATAAAATGTTTTTGGATTTAAAGTTTACAAGATATTTCAGACTGTAATTTAAAGCCAAAATGCTCTGTGGATTCTCAAATCATGAGTCAGATTGTTATTCTAATAAATGTTTAATTTGTGATTTTGGGGTGAAGTTTAAGCTGTTTTGAGGAGATTCATTCATCAGTACAGTGGTGTCTCAAAGTCAAATTGATATTCCGGGATTCAAAATCTAATTATTACTGCATTATTTCAAGATATTGAAATAATGCACAATTTGTGCCATTCACTTCAGTTTAAAGCCAAAATTCCATTCGGATTCTCAGATCATTGTCAAATCATGCTGGATAACTTGATCAGCAACCAGATTGTAATGCAAATTAAGTTATTATTATTTGAAAAAAATGCATTACATTAGAATCAGAAAGAAAAGGAAAACAGAAGCATTTTCACTCAGGCGTACTGCAGCACCTTTACCTTTTATCTGTGAATGATAATGTTAACAATTATCACATAACAATGTGAAATCCATCTCCATTTGTTGGATCCCTCTCTCTGAAGCTCTCATAAGGCACACGCAACTCTGAGCTCATATTCCCGTGCACATCTGTCAGTATTCAAGAGCCCAGCTGTGGAGACTCACTAATCAAGCAGATCTCATTATGCACAGATAATGAACGAGGCTTTGAGCTGATTGGAGCAGGACGCCGTGATGAGCCGTTATTACGCTACAGGCCGATCGGAATGCACATATTGAAGTGGATGGATGTGCATGAAGTGTTTCTTTAAAGAGATGACCATTGTTCCTTAACAGGCATAAAACAGCACTAGTTTTAGGTTCTCAAGTGCAGTGTTGGGGAAAGTTACTTTTAAAAGTAATGCCTTACAATATTGCGTTACTCCCTAAAAAAGTAACTAAATACGTTACTTAGTTACTTTTTATGGAAAGTAATGTGTTACATTACTTTTGCGTTACTTTCACGTTACTTTTTAAATATGAGCAGGGCTTGATTGTTTTTAAAATAAGAAGTTCTATTTATAGCAAATGTAAAAGCCCTTTCACACCAAAAAGTGTAATGAATAAACCTCAGGCTGAAGGAAAAGTAAATTCACGTCTGTACAGTAGCACACAGGAGAAGAAGGTTCACCACTCTTCACCAATAAATAAAAAAACAATGAAGCACAATTGTTAGTTTATCTAAAGTCATTTTTGATTATTAGTATGGTTGAACTGGATCATTAAAGGTCAGCAGCAAAGACACTGTTAATAAAATGGGAATAGATACATTTGTGTTATTTAATATATTTAGTTATTGCAGGTTTGCGTCATATTCTGAGTTTGCATTTCACTGTTTTGATTAATTTTGATGAATACTAAATCTGTTTTTGATTTTGTTTTTTTTTGTGAGTGGGATGAATTAATGCACATTCACATTTAGTCTAGAACTACAGTAACATCATGTTCACACAGCGCACATAACGCCTCCATACTTCCGATTTCTCCCAATATGGGAACAGGAGGCTTGTCAGTCAAAAAATGGGAATACAAAGTAACTGGCGTTACTTTTTTTAAAAATTAACTCAGATATTTTCTTGTAAATTAAAAAGTAATGCGTTACTTTTCTAGTTACTTGAAAAAAGTAATCTGATTACGTAACTCGCGTTACTTGTAATGCATTACCCCCAACACTGCTCAAGTGTAACTTCTGACTCTTTTCTTCAGCGGATCCCCTGAATGAATTTTGAATGAATCACTTGAATAAATGATTCAGTGACTCACTCATGCAGTTACTTGTTTAGCTCTTGAATAATTCAGTGTTTTTGAACAAATCATTTGAGTGAACGATTCAGTGATTTCACTTATAATGAGTCACTTATTGTGTTTTTGAACTACTATTTGAGTAAATGATTCTGTGACTTGCTCATAAAGACAGTTATGTTTCTTTCCTGAATGAACCTGTGTTCTTGAACAACCGTTTTTTTAGTGAATGAATCAGTGACTCACTCATAAAGACCGGTACTTGTTTATTTATTCCTGAATGAATCAGTGTATCGTTTATTTATTCCTGAATGAATCAGTGTATCGACTGTTCGAGTGAATGATTCAGTGACTCAGTCATGAAACGTTACTTGCTTCATTCCTGAAAGAATCAGTGTTGTTGAATAGAGTGTTTGAAGGAATGATTCAATGACTAACTCACAAGGAGTCACTTGTTTTGTTCCTGAACGAATGCGTGTTTTTCACCAAATCGGTTGAATGAGTGATTCAATGACTCACTTATTGACAGCCATTTGTTGGCTGACGTAGTAATGCAACTTAGCTTTTTAACCATCTATTCCCAAGATGATTTTAGTGGATTTATAAAGTCAGTCCTCAAGCTGTTCATCACATTATCTAAGAACATGATCTAATAATGTTTGGCAATCACAAATCGTCCTAATACTTTTGGGGGCCAATGACTGTATGTTTACAATAGTATATGAAACTCCTTTATTTCAAAAGATCAATGAAGATGTGTTTTTCATGATATGATGATATGATCTCGTACTCCAAAGAGATCAGCAGCAGCAGCAAGGGTGTTAATGGTCCCAGTGTCATCTGCTGTATAGAGCCCTGATAAGAGCGGTCAGTGATTATTTATCACCCGTGTGTCCTTCCTCCATAAATCCTGCTAACGGCTTGCTCATTTGGATCGATTGCATACGTCAGCGCTCGTAACTTACCCACAAACAAAGGCCAGAGGATGACAAACATGATGCATTTCTTGCACGCTGACACATGCACAGCCTGTGATGAAACCGAGCAACCATTCTGTTCCTCAAAGAGAACCATGCACGCGTGCTTCTGTGAAATACTGGACATTCGGCTTCATGCCCATTTTTCTGTGTGGGTTTCACATGCACGAACACACATATTTGAATTAGTCAAGATATAAATGTGTTGTGTTTGGGAAATAGTGGAAAGGGCATGTGCATGCATGTGTTATTTGAATGATAAAGTATCTTGTTTGAGAACATGGCGTGCACTTCATTTGACAATGCAATCGTAATGTCATAAACTAATGTCAAGGACATCAGATGAGATTAATAAATTGCAGGTATTTAATCAAACTCTATTGTCTCACATGCATATACAAACTTGATAGGGTTTTATAGATCTCAAACCACAGTTTAATTATTTAAACACCCAATGCAATTATCATTGAAGATTAGGTTAGCTCTGAGGCCATTTATGTGCTAGTGTACAGATACACTACTGGTCAAGTTTGGAATAATTCATTATTGTTTAATGTCTCTTCTGCTCACCAAGGCTGCATGCTTCCGGCCGTTTTGCACCAGTTGTGCAACTACTGCAATTTAATTTTTGTGATAAATAAGCCTCAATCACGCTCTTTTGTTTCTATTACTAAAGTTGTTTTCTTTTCATGCATAGACTTATATCATATCTGTAGCAAAAAACAGTATAATGGTACCCTGTCTTGCTCCTCTGCATTAGTGCCCTTCATCTGTGTGTGAGTGTGAGTGTGTGTGTGTGTGTGTGTGTGTGTGTGTGTGTGTGAGAGAGAGTGTGTCCATGTGTTATTGTGTGTGTGTGTGTGTGTGTGTGTGTGCGCGTGACTGTGTTATTGTGTGTGTGTGTGTGTGTGTGTGTGTGTGTGAGTGTGTGTTATTGTGTGTGTGTGTGTGTATGTGTGTGTGTGTGTGTGAGTGAGTGAGTGTGTGCATGTGTTATTGTGTGTCTGTGTGTGTGTGTGTGTGCGTGTGTGTGTGTGTGTGTGTGTGAGTTAGTGTGTGCATGTGTTATTGTGTGTGTCTGTGTGTGCGTGCGTGTGAGTGAGTGTGTGTGAGTGAGTGAGTGAGTGTGTGCATGTGTTATTGTGTGTGTCTGTGTGTGTCTGTGTGTGTGTGAGTGTGTGTGTGAGTTTGTGTGTGTGTGTGTGTGTGTGAGTGTGTGTGTGTGTGTGTGTGTGTGTGAGTGAGTGTGTGCATGTGTTATTGTGTGTGTCTGTGCGTGTGTGTGTGTGAGTGTTATTGTGTGTGTGTGTGTGTGTGCGCGCGTGAGTGTGTGTGTGAGTGTGTGTTATTGTGTGTGTGTGTGTGTGTGTGTGTGAGTGTATGTGTGTGCGTGTGTGTGAGTGTGTGTGCGTGTGTGAGTGTGAGTATGTGTGTGTGAGTGTGTGTTATTGTGTGTGCGTGCGTGTGAGTGTGTGTGAGTGTGTGTGTGTGTGCGTGGTGTGTGGTGTGTTGTGTGTGTGGTGTGGTGCGTGCTGTGTGTGTGTGTGTGTGTGTGTGTGTGTGTGTGTGTGTGTGTTTGGAGGGTCTGAGCAGATGAGATTGGCTGGATCTCATCTCTGAAGTGAAAAAGGTTAATAGCTTGCACATCGGCATTTTCTAAGACACACACGTCGATGTTTACCATCATGTATCTTCTGGAATAAGGAGTGATGCCATTCTGCTGAAGGTCACACACTTTATTCTCTTCTAAGACTGTCTGATATATTTCTTTAAGTTTCTTAAAAGTCTCTGTTACTTTTATATGCAGTCCTAGAATCTGTGGAATCGATGCATGAATATTTCATGCATTTGTTTCTGTAATATTGCACAAATGCACGTCTGCCAAAAGCTCACAGATTTCTTACAGATGATCTGCATTGAGGCGGCAGATTATATGTTTTTCTTTGATTGATGATGCATGATTGCATTGCATATATTTTTATACATCAGTCAGAGGAATGCTTGTCTATTATGAACTTTTATTTTTATTTTTTTTTTTGTATGAAGCTCTTTGGTGCTTGTGTTTAATGCAAATCTTTTAGTGAATTTCTGATATTTTTCACCTGTGGTTGTGACATTTACATTTCCTTTGATGAAATGTGAGTTTATTGGATGGAAACTATCTTGCAAATTGCCTGAAAGAGCTGTTATCGATGTTTTTACCAGGTGCAAGGTGACGTGAGCGTCTTCAGGCTGACGAAGCCTCTAAAGTGACAGTAACTATTGACGCGAATCAACCCTGCATTCTCAGTTTAGTCATTCGTTGAAGTGAATGCAAGATATGTCAATATTTGTAATAAATATATGACTGCAAGTGAATATTTTCTTCGTTGTTGACAGATAGGCAAGAAAAGCACACATATAATGGAGATAATGGAAAGGCAGGGGAAATATAAACACTAATTAAAAATAAAAATAACTAAAATAAATCTTTAATTTATTTTATTAAATAAATTTGTTACATAAGCAAATTTATTTATTTATTTAACCTCGTTTGAACATCAAAACAATACTTAAATAAATTATTATATTATTTTAATAATTAATAAGTTAGTTCCAGTACTTTATTTATTTATATAAAACATCAAACAATACTAAAATAACTTTCTCTCATTTATTTTATTGAATAATTTATAATTTATTCATATGAACTTTCTGCATTTTTAATTTATTTTAATTAATAATTAACTTATTAATTTATTTCAATGAATAAATTACAGCTACTTAAATTTATTTATTTATCTATCCATGTGTGAACATCAAAACAATACTAAAATAAATGACTTTATTTCATTTAATAAATTACAGTTCATTTATAATTTACAAATATATTTATTTCTTTATTCATTCAACCATGTGGGAGCATCAAAACAATACTAAAATAAATAACTTAATTCATTTCAATAAATACATTTGTTACTTAAGTAAAGAAATAAAATGTAAGTCATTTATTTATTTATTTGTTTTTTTCACCATGTATGAAGATCAAAACAATACTAAAATAAACTTTAATTTATTTCAATAAATAAATTACAGCTACTCAAATTAATTAATTAATTTATTAAACCATATGGGAACATCAAAATATGGAAGCAGATTAGTCTCAAATATAATTCACGCAAAAAACACGATTCACACATGCGTAGACAATTTCACATGCATGAAACCTAATTCACGAACACACAAAAAAAATTCACGTGAGTGAAAAAAAAAATATATTCACAAAAAGCAATTCACATGCGCAAAATAAAATTATATATTCATAAAATGCATTTCACAAATGCAAAACACAATTCGTAGATATACAACTGTGCACAAAAACCTTTGAATGTTTAAAATGTACGAGTGTCATTTACTACGAATCCACTCAGATTTGTGTGTGTGTGTTTTTGAGACTTTCCTGGCAGAGCTCTCTTCCCACGTGGGTCTGTCGTACTCTTTAGCCAATCAGATGCGAGCTTACCATTCAACCAATCATATCATAAGCCAGCCACCGAGAGTGCATTCAGAAGCTCGCAGGCAATCGGGGGGAGACGTCAAGAGAGAAGCCCATAGAAGCCCTGGCGTTACATTTTAAAACACTATACCAAAATAATTAATCAGAATACTTACTCCTGCTCACTCACGCCAAAGAACTCCCCGCTCAAGCTCGCCGTCTCTGCAAGATTAACGATGGCAGTTTGCACGCACCAGCTACTAGAAGATTTACATCTGTCAGACAGGTTGCTGACGTCATCAAGCTTAGTTTGAGTCTGCGCGTCAGAAACGGAAGTGCTAAAAATCGCTAAAAATGGGCTTCACTTGTCTCAATTGAGTTCCAGTTGGGTCGCTGTGTCCATT